>NW_023605126.1:0-27663 GCF_014898055.3 Talpa occidentalis
GGAAGGGATGAGAATCAAAACATAGTATGAAGGTGAGCATTTAGACTGGTTGTTGAATCTGATAAGGTATATAGACAGAGAGACATCAAGAATGATTCCATTAAATGGATTATATGAGCAATTAGAAGGATGTATTGCTTTTTGCTGAAATAAGAAAATAATGGGAGGAGAAGTCTAGGTCACAGTTAGGGGGTTCAGTAGCAGGACTTTGTTTCTGGACATGTGAAATCTGAGATGCACGTTGACATCTAGAGAGATGTCAAGTTGGTAGTTGGATAGACGTCTGAATTTATGCCTGAGATTTCTGACTTTGAGAGTCCTTAAAGTGAAGCTTGATATTTAACATTATAGACAGGATGATGTCACACAGATAGGGAATATGTTGAAAGAACAAAGTTCTGAAAAATGAATAACCAGCAAGGGAACTGAGAAGCAATGGTTGACAAGTGAGGGAGGAAACTATATTGAGGGTATCCGGAGAGGTAAACGGACAATATGTTTCAAGAAGAGCAAATGCAGTATCCTCACTGAGTAAGCTGTCTGAGGTCTGACTGTTCTGTATAGTAAGCTGGAGCTTTTGTTGCTACAGATGTGATTTGTCCTGGAGTAGTGAATATGAAAGTCAAATTTCATGGGTTAAAAAAGGAAATGTGAAGGGGGGCCTCCCTTGGTGGTGCAGCTGTTGAGCGCTGGGCTGCGAAGCTGCCAGCAGCCTCTGCAGCACCAGTTTGATCCCTGGTCAATGGCGAGGGTCCCATATGGCACGCAGACCTCTCCTGCTGCGCCCGCTGCCCCTTCAGCAGTGTATTTCATCAGTCTGCCTGTTCTGTTCCCCACTCTGGTTCTGGTGAAATTTTCTCACCCTCCCGCACTTCCGACTGTACCCAGTGCTTGTATAAATAAATAAATCTTAAAAAAAAAAAGGAAGAAAAAAGGGAATGTGAAGGAAGAAATTGGAAGTTGTGGGTCTAGTCAACACATTTAAGGATTTTTATTGTAAAGAAAAAGAGAAATAGGACCACAATAGAGATAAAATGAGGGGAGAAGTGGAAGACCTTAACGAGGTAGCAATGTAAAGGGTTTTGATGGGCAGGCATGGGGAAAAGATCTTTCTAGTCAGAAGAGCATACTTTAAGCACAAAAGAATTTTAGGAACAGCACTGACAGCCTGGTTCCTGAGGGTAAACGCTGGAGTGTAAGATTATGCAAACCAGAGAAGTAAGTGAGGGTTAATTTGCGGTCATGACTGAGTATTTGTTGAGGAGTTTAGAACTAAGTGATGTAACATGAATCAGCAGGTTTTTCAGTAGATAAGTATTATTAATGGTAACTTAGGCAGAATTTTGGGTTCATAAATATATTGGAAGATTGAACAAAATGGATTGAAATAATTAGGAATTTCATTTTGAAAGAGAAGGAATAGAGGCCTCCATTAAGAGGTAGAAATAGGACAGATTTGAGAAACCTTACAAAAGAAAAAAATCATCAGTAACTGTGGGGGGGAAGGAGTTTGATGAACACAGCAAGTTCTGGAGGGTTTAGGGACAATGGAGATGCTTTTAAGATGGATAAGAGATGAGGATTCTCTTGGCAGGAGAGTAGAATTCTAATTCACACCAGGTTTCCTGGCTCAGATGCCCATCTAAATTAATACTACATAGAGAGATTTTATGAGCCCTCCCCAAATGGGGATGGAATGAAAGAAGGCAAAATTTAGAAAAGAAATTAGATTGGAATAAAAGCCCAGCATGATTAAAAAGGCAAATTTGAAGAAATCATCCCTTTTTTGGAAGACACCCAGGCTTGGCATCACTCCCTGTGGTTAATTGTTTCACCTTTCTGAAACCAGGGCTTCCTTGTTCTGGGTATGAAGCAACTGCTCAGAACCTTGACAGCTGACTTATGTACCTTCTGAGCGATTTATTAAGTTGGTTGATTCAAAATAGAAGACACTAGTGAGATATGAGTCTCAACCACTTAACATATTGGCCCTAACACATAGAAGAGACACATAACTAGTAAAGAATCTGGAACCTATTGTGTCCCATTCACCACCCCATCCCCCAGCACATTTAAAATAAATAATCAAATGCTGCATTGTCTGTCTATGTCAATGTTTATTACGGTTAACCTAGTTTTTGCAGGCTTAATAGATTCTGTGATTCTGAGTTTATCAATGGTTTCATTCTTTTATGTTTTTCAAATAGGGGCCATCCTTGTATCCCTCATTTCTAGCCTACAGATACAAAAGCAGAACACCCATCAGTTGTTCAATTTACTGCAGCTATTCACAGGGCTTGGCTGCTCTGAAGAGCGGCCAGCTTTGATTGCACCCAATGATTTGGAGTTCTCATAACAAGAAGAATTCAAAACAGGGAAATGTCAAGATTTTGCCATTCAGCACTCACTGGATTCTATTCGGAAGCATCCAAAGGGTTTATTTTTCTCTTGTCTTAAAGTTCTCTGTACAATGTTTTCTTTCTCTCCCTTCATGTTTTTCTGATGTGCGTCTGTGAATGGAACTATCATTGTGAGTAACGAGCGCCCTAGCTATCCTGGAAGAACTGAGAAATCGCAAAGCTTCAACAAGGAAGCAGTTTTCCAACTTTGACTAAAGGGCAAAAAAAAAATCACATGTCTGCATGAAACAGACAATGCACAATAGGTTCAAGGGAATAAACCTTTATTATGCAAGAGATGAAACATTGTTTTATTAAGAAGGGTTGTTACTAGTTTGAGGCAGCATTGCACACTGGTGTGTGGGTTTTAATATGCCATTTGTCTTTCCAACATCTACTGCCATTTCAAATGTCACCAGTTTTTCCCAGTGGTGAGGTAAAACCATGGGAACGGCATTCAAACCACTTCATAAAGTACAAGCCAATTTTAACAAATTCATAATTAAAACCCAGCCAAATCTTTCTTGCGCTGCCAAAGTCCTTCCTGTGTGTTTCCCAATTAAATATCCTTTCTGTGAGGAAGCAGGCTGCTAGAGATGCCAAAACTGAATCACTAATGTCTTTATAACAATGAGACCTTTCTGTTCTCCTATCATTTTTCAAATACCTTAATCCCATTGGCTTTCATAAACATTTGGAGAAATAATTTATCTATTCATTCAATGGATATTTATTGAGCATCTACTATATTTCCAAAGTTATTCCAGACTTTGAGGATGCATCAATGAGCAAAACAATGTCCCCCTCCATTCTAGCAGAGGAAGAAAGCAGGAAGTAAATAGATGAGTAGACACACAATGAATTAGGTTGGTAAATGCTATGAAGAAAAAGTAGGTAGAGAAAGGGAAGAGACAGGGACAGGGCACACTGTTGGAACAGAGCAGAAGGGCCTCACTGAAGACAGGCCATTTAAATAGAGAACTAGAGGGAAATATAACACATTCCAGGAAGGGAAGAGGTAGACTCACCTTGAGTTTAATGAAGCTGAAACTTTGCAGTCCTTAATTGGTTAGACTTCTGCTAAGGAAGTGCCCTAATCTCATGCTCACAAGATCATGTATTTGTTATAAAATGTGCACAATAAGAAACTCTAAACATGGCTATTTTTGCCTCTCTCCAATACCACATCTCCCATCATGCTTTCCTCCTGACTGTTGGTAGGGAAACCTATTAGAGCTGCAGTGACATTGTTGGGCACACAACCAGAATCATTTGGTTTGAATTTAATGGGTTTATGTAGTTTTCAGTCACTTTTTTTTTTTTTTTTTTGTGGGACCCTTGCCAGTGGCCAGAGATTGAACTGGAGCAGCAGAGACTGCAGAGACCGCAGGCAGCCTCGCAACCCAGCGCTCAACCACTGTGCCACCAGGGGAGGCCCTTCAGTCACTTTTTACTTTAAGCTATACTGGCTTCAAAGTGTAGGAATTCAAGTATACTCTGACAGCTACGTGGCCTGGGCATTGCAGGAAGTTACTTAAAAGAAATAATATGTTTCTCAACTTATTCAGATTTGTAAATTGCTCTGATTTATTTTTTGTTTCCTAAATATTCACTTTTTTATCTATTATCTTTATTCTCTTATCTAATAACATGTCCCAAATTGTATAATCATTAAACACACAGCATCTGGCCCTGACTGGGAATGTGCTGGGCATGTTTAATGTCTACATGAGTAGAGGTCAGCAGTGCTTAAGGAAAGCTTAAGAATGAGGGAGAATGATGGGAATGAGCTTGGGGAATTGCCAAGGAAAAATTGTTCAGGGTCTCAGAATCTGGTATCAGGTTTTTGGGTTTTATTCTAAGTAAAAGAGGATGCCATTTAGGGTTTTAAATAGAGAATTAATATAATCCAAATGGCATTTTGGAAATAGATCTCAGCTTCTAAATGGAGATTGCATTTGAGAGTGGCAAGATTGGAAGCTGGGCAAGCAATTAGGAGGCCATTGTAATGACCAGGCAGAAGATGATATGGCTTAGATATTGATGTGGATCATGGATGGGATGAGAATGGTTAAATTGGCGATATATTTGAAGATATGCATGGCAGGATGTGTCGATGGGTTGGATATGAAGTATGAGAGCATGGTAGATGACACCAAAATTTTTGTCTAGGTAACTGAGCCAAAGATGGTGTCATGTTTTTGAATGGAAAATGCTGAGAGATGAAAATGTTTGGAGTAAATTCAAGATTTTGTATGTATAAAATATGAGTTGTTTTTCAAACATCCAATCAAACATATTGATTATATATATTTTACTCAACGAAAAAGGCAAGGACTGGATAAGGTGAGGAAAGCAAGGCAGAAATAGTCTGTGCTACGTGTAAGGATTCATTGCTTACTATGAAAACACCAAGTCTCCTAACTTTGAGAACAATTCTCCTTTCAACATTTTGAAAGATTTCTGAGAATTAGAAGGTAAATAAGAAAATCTCCTATATATTATAGAAAGAGCAAATTCAGCTTTTGAGGAAGAAAAGCAAAATATTTTCTCCCTCAGGTAGAGGACAGCAGGAGCCTTGGTGATGTGTGTGGTATGGTGACACACATCTCAGTAGGTGTGATCCTGTGCCTCCAAATCATACACAGTGTTGTAAACCAATGTTGCCTCAATAATTAAAAAAAAAAAGCTAACTAAAAAAAATTAGCTCCTTTGTACAAAGCCCTGGTCCCTTAAACCTCTGTAAACTCACTTCCTTTCTTAATCAGGGAAGTAAATTTGAATTTATATCCCACCTCCTTATAAATCAATTAAAAATAAGGCTGATTTCTCTTCCCCCAAAAAAAATTATCTTCCTAGAATACACTTAAATATTCAAATAACATCATGTCACATAATTAATTTAAAATAAATTGTCAGTTTTACCAAGTTTTCACAAATTGGTATTTAAAATACAGCTAGCAGAAGAAGATACTAGTAAGTCAAATTATTCAGAGAAAGGCATAGTATTTTTCTGCTGGAAACAGGTTTCCATTGTGTCAGCAAAAGAACCAAGCAATAAATTAATCTCCGGCTTGTCAAAAAAAAAAAAAAAAAAAAAAAAAGCATTGCTTCAAGCTTGACCTGAAGGAGTCATTGGAAATCTGATGGGAATAGCTCAGGACTGGAAAAATCCTTTTCAGAAAATGACCCTGTCTGGGCTTGCTCAGTTCTTAGTGGAATTTGATATAAATGGCTTACAAGTGCCCCCTTAATGTGATGCAGTTCAAATGCTATCGGCTGTGTCACATCAGATTGGAAGTGGGCTCCAAGACTTCAGGACTCAATAAAGGTGCAAAACAGCATAAATAAAAAAACCTCATAATACTAAATAACGCAATAAGGTCTCCTAGGAGAAGATAAGTATGATTCTGACCAACTTTGGCAGCATCATATCTGTCACTATTACAGAATGCAGAATGCAATGTGAGAATGAAAAATAAGGATGGATATTACCATTTCAGAGAGGAGAGGGACTAAACTAAAACAAGACTCATGGGGCAAATTTATCTGAGGAAAATCAGCAGATACTCCAAAATGATTAAAAGAAAGCATTTGTGATGTAGTCAAATAATGATGAGCATTTGTGGGGAAAACCATAGGTTGATAAGTGAGAGCTAAGAAAATGAGCTCCCCACAGGAATTACTTTGAGAATGAGACATTTTCCTGCATTGACTTAAATGCTGTCTATGCAGTTTCTGCAAGAGGCAAAGACATTTTGGACTTTGTCTTGCTCACCAATATGACTCATTTCTTTTAGTTCAGCTTATTCCTCAAAACACCATTTGGAGCACTGAACAATCCACCCAATTAGTGGCAGAAAAGCAAGTTATTTTCTTATCAGAATTTACTAAAGGAAGCCCACTGCCTCAGAATCCCAATCCATTCCCCTTTCTCTGAGGATAGCAAACAAAAAGTAACAGTTTAGTCAACTATTTTGCCTACATGACTCCTCAAAGCTTTCACTGAACTATTTTCATAAAAGAAACTACTAATCCAATTTTTAAAAGTATGCACATGGAGTTCACTTTTGTTTACTCCCTTAGAATGAACAGGGTAAGGAAAAAGTCTTTTTTTTTTTTTTTTTTTTTTTCAGAATCAAATTTCACCTTGGGAGAGTTGACAGTTCAATTACAGATACACTGATTTTCAAGCCAAAGGGAAATTCAAATCACATATCAAAGTCTTTTAGAAAATAGGCACATATGAAGCATTATTACATTACCAGCAAAATATTTTCAAGTAAATGAATGTGATAGCTATTTTTCAGTAGTCTCGCATTTCATAATGATGGGATAGAAGATTAAATATATTTATTGTAGAGTCACCATGGGACATTAACTCTTCAATTGAAACCATAAAATCTTGGAATTGGATGCTTACTTTTAACAGCAAAATGCTTACCATGAATAATAGTATGATTTATCCAACCGACTATGAATAATGTAATGAAGACCAAATGGGCAAACGGTGGGGTCAACACTGTGCCCTCATCTTACAGCGCCACCTTTCAGGTGTGGTTTACAAGAGCCCCTCTAAGATCATTGCCATACTAGAATGAAGGTGCTGAGTCCACTAAAATCAGCCATCCTAAGGGCTGACCCTAGAGAGTTGTCACCGAAGTGCATTATTTGGAGACATAGAAATAACATAGGTGGAGTGTCAAAGATGACGCCACAGTTTTGGTGCTTATGTATTCCCATTAACAGAAATTGGAAAAACTGGAAATGCTGAATTAGGAAAAAAAATGGTTGTAAGTTCAGATCTGGAATATTGCATCAGAGAGTTAGTCATTTTTACAACTGAAAATGGTAAGTAGGTAGTTGAATAAGGGACTAAACATTTGGAGGACAGACGGGTCAGGGCCAAAACTATGTATTGATATTTGGAAGTCACCAGCACACAGGTTATATTTAAAGTTATAAAATTGGTTGCAATCTCTAAAATGTATATTTTATCGGGATCACATAGTCTTACACAATTCATCTTTGATGATCAGAGACATGGGCTCAGTGTACTGTAGATTTATTTAGCAGAGGATGTCTTATATCTTTTTCTTAGGTTTTTATGTTGGACTGAAAAAGTATCTTTAGAACAACACAAAAGTCTATGCTATTAAAAAGCTTTTAGGTCTAAGATAGTCATTATTCCTCAGACACCAGGAAAACTACTATTCATAGAAATAACAGCTATGAATTTGTCATATGAGATAGAGAATTCAAAGGACTTAGTCTCACCACAGGACGTCACATACCACAAAGCAAACCCAGGAGTGAGCAGTATGTTTTCTCAATCCCATCTGCTACAAGAGAGTGTAGCTGCACTATGGGACTAGGAAATGCCTGCTATTTGGAGTAGCCCTAAATCTTCCATAATGTAGAGACTTTTCTCTAAGATCAATTTAATTCAAAGCACTCCTCCTCAATTTTGCTTAGCATAAATATTAAAACGGTATTTGTGCAACTGAATTGACATTTTTCTCCACAAAAATTAGACTCAGCTGCAAAACTGGGTAATGCAATATCCTCACTGAATACAAGTTAATTAATCAATTAATAAGATGGACGGCAATGCTGGTCCTTAGTAGCCACTGCCATTTTATTTATTGTCCAAGAAGAAAGTGTCCCATTTATCACTATGCTTTGTTTCCTACTTTAAATCTAGTTTTCTGTTTCAAAGAATTATTCAAGTTCGTAGTGAATGCAATTTTATTTCCACTGGGGTAGACAAGAGTAATTAACAGTTTCTTCATAAAGCAAAAGGAATTTCAAAGGTAATCTAATAGTGTTTTCAAGCCCTGTAAGAGAAACTTTACCAGGAATTGAAATATGTAAAACGAATATGGAACTGCCCTATTGAAGTTCCCTCTGCCATGCCTGGTCCTCTGGGCATATCTGCAGAAGTCCAAGAGGGCACAGTTGGAACATTTCTAGCTAATCCAACACCCCCAACACCCTGCTAGATGTGTGAATCACATCTTCCAACACATATACATAAACATCCAGTATTTTGAAAGTCCCTCTAGGGACATCTCATTGGATTTACCTTTACCAGAGGTTCTGTTCATGTCTAATTAAATTATTTCCACTGGTAGCTCCTTGTTTACAAAGCATTGCTTTATTTTTTAGAAGACCTGTCTATACCTGAAAGATTATTGAGTCAGACAGGATTTCCACTTATGGAAATTCTATAAACTTCCCCAATAGAGTCTGTGTTCTTATTTGTTTAGTGGCTTGCCTCTATTTACAGGTCAATAATTAATAAGAGGCTTCTTCAGTGATGATAGACCCTTCTGCACAGAAATGAATGCTTTGCTCTCTAAATAGAAACTTTAGGTACTATCTGCATCTCATGAAGCCCTGGTCCTCTTTAACATTACAGCTATATAAAACTATGTTCCAAATGAATCAGCTGCCTGTCATGACCATAGCTCTATGCTGCTTTTACAAGTGGTGCTTTTTACTATTGCATATTTTCGAGGAATATCAGTGCTATGTATTTTGAGTTCTGTAGACTGTAGTCTCTTACTCAGAGTTTCCCTCTCTACCACTATTTTGTCATTATCCCACCATAGCTAAAGACATTTCCTACCAGGTATTTGATCCCATTTCTGTCCTTGATATTCTGTATAAGGTCTCTGGTAGGTAGAACACCTTTCATAAAAACACCATGCATAGCTTTGATGCTAGTGACATGGTGATAATTGTGCCTAGCTGGGTTAGATCATAACAAAATTGCTGGGAATATTATCCCAAAGTATATATACTCCTATTTGGAGTGGACTCAGACTCACTTGCAGTTCCTCTTAAGATATGAGGAGAAAATGTGAATCGATCCTGACAGATTCATCATGGTGTAGTTAGCCAGGGTGAGTGTTGAAGATGTTGGCAGATTATATAACTCAACTTATTGTTTATTGAACTTCAGTTGTATTGGATATGCACTGTACAAGCTATTTTCTCAGAAAAAATTCTAATTGTGTTTCTGTGCAAAGGTACTCAGACTTTAGTCAAGGACTAAATGTGCCAGAATTGTCCTACCCAGATTCTTTTCTGACAGTTTCTTTCTGTGTGTGAGATTTTTCATGCTTAATCCTTTGTTATGCATCTAACTTTAACTCCTTGAAGAAATAATATTTAATCCATCATCATCATCACTTTAATAATCATTCTAATTTGAAGATGACATTTAAAAAACTCACAAATTGAACAGAAAAAATTGTGCAACCAAATTCATTAAATGAACCTTTTTTTAAAATCAGATTAAAGCCTCAATCAGACACGATGATCAAAATCTGAGTTTGTCAGCTCATTTTTGTGTTCTCCTTATTGTAGATGGTGAAAATAGAACAAAGAACTACATTTTGGACCATGCATTAAGGTCTTATAAACCATTTCTCAGTCTCTCTGTCTTCCTCTCTCTTTATTCTTTCTCACAGTTCAACCAGTACAGAGGTGATAAAGACCAGTTCAAATTATTATTTTCTTTTTTCCTTCTATGAATTAATATGAACAGCAGCATTTCTTTCTATAAATTATAGTCTGACTATAATCTATATCACTTTTAGTTCAATGTTCCCAACTAATTGGTCCATTTTTTATATGTGTCCCTCTGATTTTTCTCCTCACCCATGTTTGAGTTTGACGATAAAAGTCAAGAAAAAGGAATTGGTAGGCATGTCTATATATGTGGTTAGAGTTTCTGCCCTATCTCACCCAATCAAAATCCTAACATGTTAGGACATAATACAAACCCAAGTGTGAAGGATTGGGAAATGCAATACCTACTAACCCAGGCAAGCTCAAGTGAGGCAAAACTACTGATTTAGGAGAAATGTTTTCTAAGCAAGTTAGAAAGGGTGACTTCAACAAAAGAGATCTTTCTTCACCAAGGAAAAAGGAGAGAGATTTAAAGACTTCTGTGAGAATGGTTATTACTATATTTCTATGACTTTGTTCCTGATAAATGTAAACACTATTTTTTAGAGGCAGGGACTAGAAAGAATAGAAAGATGTTGCCATTATTTTCCATGCTGGGTCATGAATAGAATAAGAGTTGGGATCTATATACATCATTAGAGCATCATAAATGGTTACTGAATGGAATATATGTTTACTAATGATGATTTGAATGCCTTGGCCTCAGACTCACTAATGGTAGAAATTTCATTATCAAAAACCCATTCTTGTACTTAAAGCTTCAAATTCTTGTAAGAGCCAAATGCCCTCAGCAGACTCATAGCATAATCTTTCTCAGTGGATTGAATATGATTATAAATATGTTTAATATCCAATCTAGAGAGGAATAGGCATAAAGAATATGAAAACACTAGGTGCTTAAAGGATAGGAGGGGTAAGAGAAGTGGGGAAAGCAAAACACAGAAAAGAGAAGGTAGGAATGAAAAGACAATTCCTCAAGAGTCTCCTCATCTAGCATAGATACATTTCCTAACTATGGCAAACGGTGTCTGTTTGAATGTTAACATTAATGTCCAGTTCTGTGACAGGAGATATTTCACCTTCCACCCAGCAGCTCTACCTCTGCTGGGGGGATAGAGACTGTTTAACTTAAGACTAGCAAAAATAATTATTTTATTTGAGGAATATAATTAAGATTTGAAACAATATTTAGACAAACTGCTTGTCCATGTAAATGGTGTCTGCTTGGTTACTACTTGAGTGCCTTCTATACCAAAACAGGTAATTAAAAAGTCCACTACAGAGTTCCCTCAATTTCAATTCAACAGAAAACTGCATTAATGTAGAACATTTAATTCCAACCCAATAATTAAGTTTGGCAGTCTGAAATTATTTGAGGTTAATCTTTTTTCCCTGAGCATTTTGAAATTCTTCCAAACCATTTTTGTTCCAGATCTGTTACATATGCATAGTACCTTTCTTTCCATAAATTAAGTTCCTTTACTATACATACAAGAAGTATCAATGTATCATTTCTCTTAGGTAATTATTTGAAAAGATGTACCAAATCATGAATGAGAGATCATCTTACTCATCCCACCTTTCACATCAAAAACTGGGAAACCTGAAGTTAATGCAACAATTGTGAGTCCATCTTTTAGGATAAAAAAATGTATACTTCTTCTATTACAGTTAGTGATTAACATAATGTCTAAATTACCTCTTTATATTGCTATATATAACTTGTGATTTTAAAATGGTTAGAAATGATTCATAAACTACAGCTAATGCTACTACTAAAGTACTCTTGAACTCTTTTTAGACCTCAAACATCTCAGGCAGGTATTATCTATTGATCCCCATCATAGTGCTTTAGTCCCAGCTATTCAAGAAGGTAAAGCAGAGAGCATGATGCCTAATAGTTCCATGAAAAAAGAAGAGGGTCTTAGAAAGTTCAACCAATATTCCAAAGACCATGTGGCAATAAAAGGACAGCAAGAAACAGAAGTTTTAGACTTTGGTCAAGTGCCCTCTTCATGGAGATTTCATTTACACATCTGTGTTCTCCTGGTCTCCCTTACCTTCTCTTTTGAGCTTTCAAAACACAGGAGTGTCTATAACTGTTACAGAGATCATAAACAGTTCTTGCAGGAGACATTTTTATGCATTTACAACCTGAATAAAAAAACTTGGTAAATGAGAAGCCATCTGTATCTTTTCAAAATACGGAGGAAGGAGTTTTATTATTTTAGTATGATCCTACTTCAGGCAATAAGCTAGTGCCTCTATTGATTTTATTTTATTATTTTTTAAAGATTTATTTATTTATACAAGCGCTGGGTACAGTCAGAAGTGCGGGCGGGTGAGAGAATTCACCAGAGCCAGAGCGGAGAGCAGAGCAGGCAGACGGACGAAGTACACTGCTGAGAGGAGCAGCAGGAGTGGCCGGAGAGGTCTGCCGGCCATGCGGGACCCTCGCCCAGCGGCCCGGAATCCAACCGGCATTGCAAACGCTGTGGGCAGCTTCAGCCGCTGCGCCACCGGGGAGGCTCTCTATTGATTTTAGATTTGACCAGTTACTCTGCTAAAGATATTGTTAAGGAATAGGAAAACAAATAACGTTTAATACTGATGCTCAAAGAGTTTAAAGTTTAGGGAAGGGGCAGGACCAAAGCACATGAAACCACTGGTGAATAGTATGAGACTAAGTTGCATAGAGCTTCTAAGGGACCCTCTTTTGGTGAACATTTTTAGTTGTGGTTCTGACTGTGTGGTATGAGGAGATGCTTTGATGCCCAATCCTTCTATCACGCCATTTGGAGGACTAAAACATTTATTCTTTCAACTACTGGGAGTGGTAACTTATCTCCCTCTGATGAATCACTCTCCAGAGATGTCCTGACTGAGACTGTCATGCCTCTTTCTCAAAGGTAGCTCATCTTACATGGCTGGCAGATTTTGGGATAAATGTGTGGGTCAAGGACACAGCCACCTGCCCCAATTCTATATAATTCTGAAGGGTCCTTCTGATTCCAGTGGTCCTCCCTAAGTTAGTTGTGTATTTGTAATAACTACATTTTAATTCAACTTCACCAAGGTTTCATCCATCCTTTAGCCCAAAGTTCCTGTGCCCTCACTCTCCCACAGGTGTTGCTCCTGAGAGCATTCCTGAATAAACACCCCCTTAAAATAAAATCCCACAAATCTTGATCTCATTAAAAGAAACCAAGTTTGAGGGAAATCAATTAACCAGAGCCCTTTACCATGCATAATGGAAAGCGCTCTGTTTCACCTGAGATTTTTGTTTTCTTCAGTACTTTCTCATGATCATCTCTGGCTCTGATTTCATGTTTCTTCTGAACTCTCATGATTATTCTGGTCTTAAATACACAGCTGATATACCTGTTCTTTTCCTTATCCCATACTGACTTAGATGTTGAACTCAGTACCTCAAAACCACTCCCCCAAAGCATCTCTACAAAAATAGACATTTTTGAGCAAATAGAGAAGCAGTGATGTGTTACAGGACAGCAACAAAAACTACTACAGAATCAAATAATAAAATCCCTGTTTTTAAGTCCTTCACTTACTCAACACTGGGAATTATTTACTAAGAAATTCAACCTCTTGTCTAGTTTTTCAGCAATATTTGTCTTTAGTCTTCATCTTCTCCTGGGTCCCTGATTTTCTACTCTACCCTCAACTTCCTGTGAATTATTATACAGGGAATTTTAACTCTTCTCCCCTTTGTAACTCTAGACATATTTTGTATTCCCAAAAGCTCACTAAGGTTTTCCTTGAACAAAGGGGCAGTTATTCAGGATCTTCCCCTTTAGCTCCACAGATTTCAAAGGTAGAGCCTATAAAATACCATTCATCTCTTCATCCTGTCATTCTCCACAAATGGAAGGGCATCCCAAAGATTTATTTATCTATTGAAACAAACTATACTCTTCTGCCTGAGAAAAAGAAGCAGACTCAGTGACACTGAAGGACATTTTTTGGTTTTCCCAACACTCAAAGACTAAGAAATCAATGGAGAAAGCATACACACAGATAGAGCAGGAACCCAGATGGACCCAGCAGGAACCCATGTGGACCAAGCACCAACCCGTACCCTTTCCACCATACTGATTTTCCTAAATGGGTGGTGGACAAATGGGTCTCCATTTACTACTAGATTAAGGAAGTATGGGGAAAAGAGAGTGGAAGGGGAAGATGATAGAAAAGGAAGGAATTATTTTTTTAATTATTTTTTATTAATTATTTTTAATTGTTTTACATCATTGTTCATTTTTAAACAATATTTGCTTCCCCCCACCCCCTCAGGTGTGCTCCCCATAGAGTTTCCTTCCCCAAGGCACCCGTGCACCATCACCTCAGTCCCCTGTGCTCTCCCTCCCTCCCTCTGATCCCTCTCCCTCCTCCTCCCCTGCAGGATGTCTCTGATTTATAATTGTCAGTGAAATAAGCCAGAAGGAAAAAGAAAACTATCAGATGGTTTCACTTATAGCATGAATATAGGGGAACCAAATAAACATCAGTGTAAAAAAATAGTAACAGTACAAAACACAACAAAGGAAGGAATTATTGATGATGTTGAAATGGAGCTTATGACTGGTAGAATGAGGATGAAAAAAATGTATCAGGAAACAGAGTCAAACATTTGTTGTTAATTTGGTCCTGAATGCAGAGAAAGCAATTTAGGAGAAAGTGTCTTTTTCCCAGTGCTAAATATATACCTATAGTAAGTCTTTTGCACTTTTATTTATTCATCAAAATTATTTTTTCCTTCAATTATTTGCATTGACCTTTATTTTTCCTCTATGTTTGGAATTTCAAAAATGCACTTCTTGGAGAGGATATATACACATATACATATATATGTGTACAGTTATATATGCAAATATTATATGTGTATGTGTATGCGCACATGTGCATGTGTTACATATATCTAAAATATTTTTACATTTGGGCCTCCTTGGTGGTGCAAGGGGTTAAGTCTCAGCACTATGAAGCTATTGGCAGCCACTGCAGCATGAGTTTAATCCCTGGCCAGGGAGCTAACCCACATGGCGCAGCAGACTTCTCCTGTCTCTCCTGCTGCTCCCCTCAGCAGTGTATTTCAGTGATTCTGCCTGTTAGGCTCCCCACTCTGTCTCTGGTGAATATTCTCGCCTCCCTCACCTCTGGCCTACACTCCAGCTCTTGTATGCATAAATAAATAAAATAAATCTTAAAAAATATATTTATATCTAAAATAGATCTACATTTAAATGATATTTATATTTAAAATATATATTCACTGACTGACAAGGGTCCATCTTTTTCTACCAACTCTAATAAAATCAAGACTTCAAGAGGTTTCAGATGTTACAAAATAATGTGCTGGTCTGATGATTTCAATTATGAAAGTCATTCTGAAATTATGTCTTTTCATACCTCAGTGAGACCCACAGTGCACTGTACCTAAAATTATAACTTTTCCTGAAGCCCACTTTGTGATCCTCCTACCCTCCTTTCCTGGGAACTTAGGAATATCATTGAATTAAAGGCAATACAATTCTGACTGGACCTGATCTGTGTGTGCCAGAACTGGTATGGGACTGCAATTTGCACTGAAAGCACATGCATAGTTAAGCATGTCCTTGCTAAACTCCCCACTGAGACATAAGAGTACATATTATTCTTTAGCTGTGAGGAATGAATAAATACAGCAAGATCTATATTGGTGAGTGGCAGTACTATGCCTTATTTAGTACCCAAAAATTTAAACGTGGAAGCTGTAATGGCTTCAGCAGAGTAGCCTAACTTTGCATTTTTGAAATGAAGAAACAACAGTTTATTTCAAGCAGTTGTTTTACCTTAAACTGTGTTCCATGACTGCCTTCTACTTTATAAATATACTGTTCTTGTGCTGTAAATCATTTTGGCTTTTATTTCTGTAGAAGCGAGCTCAGTGATTGTTGTATTTCTGATGCCATTATTTAGAACAAGTCAAAAGAAACAGAGGTTTTAAATTTTTTAAATAGCATGTGCACATACGGATGGGTAAAAACATATTCCCAAAGTTATATAGACATGTAAACGACTGACAAATTTAATGAAAGAAGCAAAAAAAAATTTAATGTATTTAATTTTTAAGATAAATGTATTTTAAATGGGTATTCCTCCATGAAGCAGAAAAATGAAAAATATTTCCTGTATGCTATGTGGTAATAACTTGCTATTTTAACCTCAAGATGCCATCTGAGTTTCATAATGTTATTTCCTAGTTTTGAAAGGACAGTGATGAAATGATCTGACCTTTACTTATTCCTATTTGATTTCTCTGTCAGTGTTCACTGGGAAAAATAAGAAGAGCTAAATATACCAGAATCTTGCCTTTCTTCTCTTCCCAGAAATGGGTCGGCTAATTAGCCTCCTTACTCTCCCCTCTGAGAAAGCTGGCATGCTTTCCCCAGCCTGTGGTTGACATGTGGCCCCGCTGGAGAATCCTGGCGTGGAGGGGAGTTCTTTGTTTCTGCTAGCAGTAAATTTTGTGAATTGAAAAATAACAGATTTTAGATTTTTCCAAGTCTTCATCTCGGACTCAAACAAACAAATCACCCTTGCAAGCAAACCTGACAGGAAAAATGTTGTGTGGCTTGTTTTATGGACCATGACTAGGATGCACGGAGCATCCTGAGAACTGGGACTCTCAACAAACAGCCCTCTCCTCTGCTAAGAGCCATTTTTTTTGCTAAGTCTTTGATCATGAGAAGATTAGGAGGAAACCTCTGTCCAGGGAAGTAATCCCACTGATCCTGCCGAACTGGAGCAAGAATGCTAGCTTCTCTCAAGTGTATGCTTGAGGCTGAAAATGTAGAACTCAACCCTTTTGGATGGGATTCTGCCTGAGCTTTCATTTAGAGACATAAAAGACCTGTTTTTATTAGCAGAATTCAGAGTACAGTGATCTGCAAAATGGGAAAAAAATGATCATTGGACAAAATGAAAATGGGACGTTAGATGTCTGTTTCTGAAGTCAACACACCTGGATGTTACACAAAAATCCATCACAAATCAACCTTTCTTGACTCACTTCTCTATCTATGAAATAAGGATGTGAAATGTGCCAATCTCAGTTGACTCTTGCAAGAAAAAAACAATGTAAAGTATTTATTCTTATATCCAATACATGGTACTTACTCATTGCATTTTTAAGAACTATTCTTATACCTATTCTATTTTTAACAATTTCTGGTCTTGCCATTGAGACTTGAATTGAATTGTATTCTATTTAAATTCAATTCAACAAGATTTTACTCAGCCTGCCCTGTGCAGGAGGCATTTTATCAGGCACAGTTCTTAAGATACTCTCATTACAGAATCTCCTGGGCATTTGAAGATTTACTGTCTTTTGCATCTTCTCTTCATTAGCTACCCTGAAGGTTAGTGGTATGGCAACTTTTTCTGAGATTAAGTTTGAGTCATGTACATGGAAGGTCAACAATTTAGTTGTTCCAAGAAGACATTAAATTAATGACAGTCCAGCTAAATGCCCTGTCATTGCCTTAGGGTGTGTGGTTGAATTACATGTGCTTTAAAGATGAGCAAAATGTGGGGATATTTGAAATTTTTAGAATGGTTTATTTGTAATTTTCAAGTAAACAAATCTTAGAAATTTAAATTCCTCAAACAAGAAGTTTCTTAGAGAATTTTTCTTTCTCATCTCATCCTCTTGCCTTTGGACAGAAGAGACATGTAAGCCAACTAGGACAAATCATCTATTTTTGTTCTAAATCTTTCTAAGAATGGACACCTCCCAGCTACTCTACATAGTTCCTTCCAGCATCTTCTCACTCATACAATCAAGATGTTCATCCTTATGTCCAATTTAAACTTTGCCTCTTTCTTCAAGTTAAGAGTACTCTCACAAGGTACATCAAATTCATTCTTTTTTCATATTTCCAGTAAGTAGCTAACAACACTAAGTAACATCTTGTATGTAGCTGGTTCATTTTAATTTAAATAAGAGAATGGATCAAATATTTTCATAAACCTGAAGACATTAGTCAAACCATTCCTCAATCTTTACAAAGTTTCTCTCTGGACCAAATAATATCAATTGATAATGTATTTCTTCCTAATATCCATTTTATTAAGTATTAACCATGTTTTCCAATCTTTGAAACCTCTCTATGTTTAACGCTGGTTATTAGACATAATGATGGTTTATGAATTAGTTTGTTAATCTATAACTAGCCAGTGAAATGGTTTATGATTGATTTAGTGACCTAACTCCCACCTATAGTCTCTGAAGTTAGTCTGCCTAACAAATAACAGCTGTATCACTAGTCATTTAACTTTAGACAAATTACTTCATTTTTCTAGTTCTCTACATTTCCTAATCTAGGAAGTAGGGATAATAATGACCTCATGTGACTGCATTTATAAGTTAAGTGAGTTAATACTTATGTATTTAGAATAGTACCTGCTTTATAGAAGTGCTCAATAAGTATTATTCATCATTGTTATTACTCCAGAATATATGTCAGGCCTAGAGATTGATACGTGATGAATGAATCTCTATTTCTGAGACTGGTAGTGTTACCTCTACGACCTTGGTAGTGTTACCTCTATGAACTTCTTAGTACTACTTCCCCTGCCATTGAATATCTATCACCTACCTTCCTATTTAAAAAGTTCTCCTGAGCATCTTAGCTTGGTTTCATCTTCTCTGCAGTGCCATAAATTGCGATCTTCAGGACCCTGTTTTTAGTCTTGCTTTTAGCCAACTAGGCCCCCATGTTAACTTTTCATAACCTGAGATAGCTGAGTACTCCTTAAAGGACTAAAGTGAATTTTATCATCTTTATCCTTTATAATACCAGCAATTAATTTTTTACTTCTTGTAAAACTGCTGATAAGCAGAGGTGAGTTGACAGATATTTTAATATTAGGTTATCTCAAACTTCAGTGTGAAAAACTCTTATTAGGTTATTTCATCCATTCTACCTAATTCTGTTGATATTTTTCTATAAAGCATTCATAACAGTGCCTGGTACTCAGTAAGTGCTCAAGAAATAAGCTGGAGAAGGAGGGGGAGAAGTAGCTTAAAAGTAATCATTATTTTCCCCACATCAGACGACACATTATCTTATTTAGCCTTCAATGAACTGTAACTGGTGGTTGAAGCCAAAGACTATTACAGGTGGTGCCCCCTGTAACTGGTGGGGTTACCAGGGGATTGCTGGTGAGCATAGATAACCCCAGGGAAAATGTTAAAAGGTATCATATTTTGGGGTGGAGTGACTGATAAGAAAAATAAAGGACTGCAGAAGGAGCGGGGGATCATTTAGTGTTTGAGAGTCAGCATTTGAGGATTCAGCATTTGGGATTCAGTGTTTGAGGATTTAGTGTGTGGGATTCAGTGTTTTCAATGTCAGCAATTTTGTTCCCCACCATGCCGATCTTCTAGAAGGCTGTTGGGGGCCTCTGAATGTGGAGGCCTCCAGCAGCCAACCTCAGAAAAGAAAAGTTTGGAGGCTTTGTAATTAGGGGGGTGACTGAAACTGTTCCCAGTTTTGCTGCTGTTACAGCCTAGTAGAGAAGGTGAAGACCAGGAGCAGGCACCTTGCTGCGCTGTGATCTAAGAAAAACGTATCATTTATCCATTTTAAAGATGAAGAAAATTATCATGTGGGAAGGTGGAGGAAAATCTCTCCTCTTCCTTTCTGTCATATCTCACAGAGCAGTCTTACAATTAGAAGTACTATGAATTTCAGTTGCATAATGAAGATTCTAATATCAAACAAAATCTTATATTTGAATTTAGATGTTGTGAATTAAGATTATTCATGAGATCCTGTTATTAAAGCAAGAAAAATTCATTACAATTCTGGAGACAATATTAAATAATAAAATACTAACATTTAGCATTTACATAGTAATTCACAGTTTATATAGCACACATAGAGAGCACACATTTGTTTATGATTTATCTACTGAGTCTCACAGTTTCCTGAGAAAGATAGAGTGGAAATCATTTCCATTTTACAAGAAACTGAGAGACAAAGGGATTAGTAAATCATGAGACTTATGCTTGGGAGCATAAACTAGGATACAATGTCACCTTAATGTATTAATGTGATTTAAAAGTATTCAAACATAACATATCAGAAGAATATTCAAGGGAGAATGTACTTGAGGGGAAGAAAGCAAAATATGCACCAGGTGAGGCATGCCTGGCCTTAAAAATCTGCCAGTGTGCTGCCCCTAGACACCAATATTAACTATGAAATGCGTCAAGTTATTAAAATGACAAGACAATATGGTTACATTGCCATATAAGAATGGATTCCACAACTTGAGAGGAATGGAGCTGAATTTGTTGATATCACTTCTGGGGCTACAGAACACTGGGCACTGTTGCAAGATCAAACAAAACACTGAGTGCAGAGGATCCGTGTGGACCACACTAATGCTATCTCAGCCACCTCAGCTACTTCTCCATTGTTTCATATCCATTTCTAAAGTCCAGAAACTGCTGATTATAAGAAAGAGTATGAAATACACCAGATTCTTTTTTCTCCTCATATTCTTTTCTAAGCTCTGTCCCTTATGTAAACCTGTTCTCCCATTCAGACATTCTGGTATAAATACAAGAATTGAAAGCTAGTATTATTGTTACCTCTCAATTCAGCAGGAATCATAGCTGAAAAGATCAAGATCCAATGATAGCGTTTCAAGCTGGTAGCCTCCCACTTAATCTGAATTCACCTTCTGTAGAAGCTTCCCTTTCTACTCTACCAACACAGTCCCATATTTTGACTCAAAAACAAATGTCCATTCAGTGAGAGTGGATAGTGTTGAAAAAAAATAATGACAATTGTTTTGTTTGACTTTGAGCTCACATATCTCTGTCCATTTTCAGAACCAAAGGTGCAAATCTTTTAATGTGGAAAAGCTGCATGGTGACGGTGCAAAACCAAAATTCATCACGATATGCTTATGTCTTATGATAGTGATTTTAACACAGTAGGGCGGATGTCAACTGTAATATCCTTTAAGTCATTCCCTCCAACAATTTCAGAGAACCATGTTATGAAATTCCCTTCAAACCTTCACAAGACAACTTGTGGGGCAGGGGAAGTCTCCCAAAGTGGGGTTTGTATAGACATAAGAGCCATGCACCAGTAATTCCTAAATACAGTTTTCTGCTTTTGTGAGTACATTCTACTGTCTAAAATCTTCACATGTCCTCCTCTCACTGCCAACTTAAAAACTTCTAAAAATCACTTCTTATCACTTAAAGTCAGAAACTTCCACTGGGCCAACATTAACCTTTAAAGTGACTCTTCTTTCTCATCTCTCATCAGCCACAAATCAGCAGTCAGTTTGAACTGGGATTTTTGTTCTCCCAGTTGTTCTTTGGGATGTGCTCAAGTATGTGTGAGGGGTGGGGGGTACAGAGGCAGTAATGTCATTAGAAAGAATCTTTCACCACCATTTAATGTGGTAGTTCACTGAACATATTTAGTGCTTATGATAATTACCATGTGGCTATGGGAGTTTCAGACAAAAATTGACATTTGAAAGTGAGTATACCATGTAACAATAAAGACACAGTTATAGCAAAAAATGCCTAAATGCATAGACAGACATAGATATATGTATTATATATATATGTATTAAATATATGTATTTCTGAATTAGACCCATTTTGACATTATGTTTTTGAATTTGATAAATTTCCTTAGTTCTCTTTTAAAATGTAACTCATCTCATTTAACACCTTTCCAGATTGGTGAGGAAGAACCCCTTTTCATATGTGACAGTGTGTGCTTGATTTTTCCTTCTTTGTAAATGCCATCACCTTGTAGTCATCAGTCAAGTTATTCTTTAATAATTTTTTAAATGTTTCTAGAAATATTAGTCCAGGTGCCAGTATGGTGATGATATTTTTTTAAGAAATGAAAAGCAGTCATTATTTTATAAAGCTGATGAAAAGCCTATGTGTGTGTGCATTGATATTCATCATGAAGTGATTGTCTGTGAAACTGGCTGAGCCATGTGATAAAGTTGTTACTATGGGAACGGCTCATGAGTCATGATCAACATAAAAGAAAATTACAGATGAGGTATAAGGTAGACTTGACAAAGAAACTATTAATTTCTGAATTAAAAAAAATTTCAATGCTATTATTACTACCACTTTTTATGACTAGAAAATTCTTTTTTAATCCTAATAAATGTTATTATTATTACGTTCCTATAATATGCTAGAAGCTACACAGAGAACATAAAGAATATAATTCTGAACTTCCTGGAGCTCACATCGTGCAATGAAAATAGACAAAGTTACTAAAAACCTTACATAGACTAAAAGATGATCATTATGTTATGTTGGATCTGTTGTCTTTTCGGGGAAAAAAAGCTGATTTGTTTATATGTTTTACACTCTTTCTCTGGCAGAATTCTCTTGGTGTGACTACAGAAAAAAATATAATTTTCTGTGGGTTGTGAAGTATATCTAGATTCAACTGGGTAGGAGAAGGACTGCAGGTGGTAGGAGGCAGAAATGATGGTCTCTGGCATGCAGAAATGTTCTAGGCTCAAAGAGATTACAAATAAATATCACCAAACTGTCTCTATGGAAACCATGAAGCTGTTTTCCTTAACTAGAGAATTGTATATCATTCCCTTAAAGATAATAGATGGGAGGGAAGGAAATAAAAAAAAGGCTTCCCTATGAGTCACAGAGGGTTAGAGTAGGCAGGACCCTGAGCTTTCAACAAATCTATTCCTCTACTTTCTACTTTCAAGAAGAATCCCAAATAAACCCTCATTCAAGCGGTTTCACTCCTAGCAACTTCCCTGATTAATCCATTCAGCAGCAAGAGCAAGGCATCTAGCCTCTAACTTTTCTGTTGTATATGAAGGGCCTTAACCCACAATTTTTCTCTTTGATTGAGATAGGGATGGGAAAACTAATTGAAAACAGGTTCCTGCAAATCTTCTATTTAAAACTATTTCTCGGTTGTTTCTCTGACTTCTTCTCTATTCTATTGATGAAGAAGATTATGAATATGCCTTTGCTTAAATAGGTATCTTCTTTCCAAGAGACCATTTGTAAGGGCCAGGATTCAGAATAAGTCTGTTTAGAGTCAAGCCCATCATGCATTCAAATGTTTTGGTTCTTCTGCAAAACTCCTGGGAGTTACTTTTTAATTTCCTGGCAGCTAAGCTTCATTTCCCAGGGCATGCTGTCATCCTCACTTGAGCTGTCTGTTATACCCAGTCTCATTTCATCACCAAATAGACTTTCTACAAGAATTCACACTGCTTCCATGTTATTCACATGAAAACATAATGTTCCAGAAGGACTCTGAATCATTTTAGTGATGCGGTGGAAAAGAGAGCAGATGCAGTGTAAGTGGGCTCCCCACACATCTTGTTTTTCCACCTATATAGTTTTTATAAAGGCAACTAAAACAGATACAAAGATCACTTCTTTAGGACAATTTGAAAACTAAGTTCCAAATCTTATCAAAGTCTAATGGTGAACTCCATGTAGTATACATATACATATTGATCTTCAAGGATGCATACCAGAAACTTATAAAATGTAATAATGCAATGTTATTTTAATTAAAAAATAAATAAATAGGCCCTCTTCGATTAAAAATACAACAGTATTGTTAGAGAGTAAAGTTAACTGTATTCCATTCTCCGTTTTTGGCCAGCACCCTTTCCCCACATTTCTATCAGGCTAAGTTCACACTTATGGACCCCACTGTTTCCCCTTGTAGAATCTACCTTCTTTGTGAGTCAGACTATAGAGTTCATCAAGGAACTAGTCTTTTTCAGCCTAATTCCCATCTCTGACCTTCCACCTCAATGTTCCCACTAGCTGGTATACCCAGTCTCATTTGATAACCAAATACTCTTTCTATAAGACCTCACACTGCTTCTATATATTTTACATGAAAACACAATGTTCTGATTTATAACAATATTCTCTGATTTACTGTATTATTCTTCTGAAAATATGTCCCTTCTATGGTGAACAAGATGACCAGTGCTTCTTTTCCTCTGTCCTGTCCCTGAGCAGTTGGCATCATGTGCCCATCCCTCAGTATGGAACCTGGTAGGGCTCCCCAGTTCATTGTCCTCTCTGACATCCATCATCCAACCAGTCACAAAAAATCCCTCTAATTTGTCTCAGCTTGAATCTTTTTTTAAACTTAAGGCCATTGTTTGACTTTAAGCATTTTATCACCTGTCATCTGGACCCTGAAAAGCCCTCTTAGCTGCTTAAGTGCGGACACTGGCCCCAGATTTTGCCTTCTCTACTTTGTCTCCCACATAGTTACCAGAATGGTAATGCAATAGAAAACATGGTACCTGTCACAACCTTTATCAGGTTTTCTACACTTCAGGATTAGGATTCATTTCCTTAACATACATATTCTAGCATTTCTTTCGGGATCTCTCTAACTCTACATATGTATAAGTGAATGTATTACACATGCATGTGTGTGTGTGTGTGTCTTTTTAAAGTGTAAGTATAAAACATGTGACTTTTAAAGTGAAAGTATAAAACATGTATAAGATTTTTTTATTATTATTAAACAGCTCAAAGGGGGCATATACATTACAGTATACCCTCCAAGCCATAATCCTAGTCCAGGTTCCACTTCCAAGAGACAACCACTATTACTCATTTCTGTGTATTCCTCCAGAAATGGTCAGTGCATATACTATAGATATAGATATAGATATACACATATGTATGTATAGATATGTTTATATATATACAAAAATGAGAACATTCAACAATGCTGTCCTACATTTGCTATTAGACTTTAAGTCTTATCTCTTGGCAATCTTTCCTGTGCTCTTTCATTTCCCACAGTAGTGAATTACATGTGCTCCCAGAAGACTCCATACTGTTTTCAGGCACACCTGCCAATACTTATGCCCTTATTTTTGCATGGAAGATTCTTCTCATTTTAGCCTATACAGTGTTAACTACCATCCCTCCTTAATAGTCATCTCAGACATTACTCTTCAAAACCACTCCATTATGTGCATGTTAATTCAGGACATACATATCTATATCATAGCAACTACCACTTATTTAAAATAACATAAAATGTAGCATTGTCCTCTACACTGGAACATACTTGAATATATGGAAACTGTCAGTCATATTCCAAGCCTTACTGCCCAGCTTGCATACAATGAGAAACTAAGTGTTCAATAAGTATGTGATGAACCAAAACACCTCAAGGCCAAGCTAACTATCGAAGTTTCAAAATCTTCCAAAGGGGAAAATCTTCACTCCAAGAATAGAGGATTTTAAATTTTTTTTTTTAATTTTTAACTGTAAACTCCACAGAACACAACCATATCCATTTTATTCACTAGAGTTGTAGAATGAATCCTCTTAGGAAAAAAAAAAATACAATGACTGGTTTTATTGGGGTTTCCATGGTAAAGGTTACATCAGACACTTAATGGATAGCTCAGAACAAAAATACCAGCAAAAAACTATGAAGACTATGAAGATTCTAAATGGGGTAACAAGACTCACAAAGAAAAGCCATCTCTCATTCTTCTTGTGATCTGCCTTCTTCTATGTTATCATTACTGATATGAATTAATTTTAACCTTTTCTCGAGTATTTCTGTCAAGTACTAAGTAACAGATTATTATATGCTACTATTAACTTCCTTTAATAAATAGAAGTCAAAAGATTTCATGAAATTCATAATCTGCTGAAACAGAAGTAGTCTAAAATGTAGAATCTTGATTCTGATACTGTGAATAATAAGATTTAGTCCTCTGTAAAAGTTCACAGGGAAACAGCATCCTAACATTTACTCAACTGTAAGCATATATCCATTCATCTTCCTATTATCTTCAAGTATGATAATGTTATTGAGCTCCCTTACTGAAATTCAAATCAATTGGAAATATTTAATACCATAATTTTCCTTTTGAAATGAGTTCTTTCATGTATATCTTGAGAGTTCTATCAAGACAATGGCGGCCTGCTAAGACAAAAGCATTAAGCACCACACAACTAATACTAAATGATGTTCAACTGAACACCTTAACTTCATCCTCCTGCTTCCTGAATGCAAAGACTCTAGGAGAGGTAAATCTGTCAGGTTACCCAGATTTCAGAAAATAATTATTTGCTTCTGTTTCACATGAGGTGTTTAAAATTATTACTTTAGCAGTAGTGTAGCCAAGTCCCCAATTTGAATACCATGGGCAGTATCAGATAACAATAATTCCAATTCAGTCTGGGCTCTAATGTTCAATCAATATATATCAAGCAGTCAGTTGAGGATTGCAGATCCAAAGTTTCTTATTGCTGTCTTTGAGAATGTGTTTAACTAGAGGAAAAATTGGATGATAATGCCATGACCAATTAAAATGGTGATTCATTGTAAAGAAACAAAGCAAATGATCAAAGCAAAAACAACTGTTAGAGACAGAGGACAGATTGGTGGTTACTAGAGGGGAAGGGGTTGGGAGGTGGATGAAATGAGTAAAGGGTGAATTGTATGTTGATGATAGAAACTAGACTTTTGGTGGTGATCATGATGTGTCCATGCAGATGTCAAATTATAAATCTGTATGCTGAACATACAAAATAAGCCAATATTACCTTAATAAATTTCATTTAAAAAAAAAAACATGATTCAAGAGGGTTCCTGGTTGCATCAACACCAAAGTGCCCTAGAAGGCTAGAATAACATATACTCAGTGGGAACTCAATAATGCTTGTTTATTGAGACATGTAACAGAATAAACTAAAATGAGATGGAATCTAATAGGAAATAAGGTGAACAGGGAAGACTTGATTTTGACAGTCTAAAATCTTTAAACATGTAAGTTTATGTTATAGAATATTTGAGCTCAAAAGAAGCTTAGCAATTGTGCATTTTACCTTCATTTTACTTGAGCCGAGAGAGTCAAATGACTCACTCAGGATCCCACTGCTAAAAGATAAGGAATATTTTTCTTATTTACCAAGCAGAGAGGATTCAAATCTGGAGTCAGGCTGCCTGGTTTCAAATTCTGGCTCTGCCATTTACTAGCTCGATAACTTTGAGTAGTCTTTCAGTCTAAGTTTCTCCTTCTCTCGGCCTCAATTTCTTTATCTGTAATGGAGATAATAACTGCATAACCTTAAATCATAGATTAAATGAGATGCCAATATAAATCATTTGAAACCATACACAGAATGGTTCATGCATTCATATGTAGAATGTGTTCAGTAAACATCACTATTTATTTTCATTGTATTACACAGATTGGCCCAAGAACACAAGTTTTCAAATATGAAGTCAAACTTTTAAAAGCTGAATCGGTTTGCCTTGATGTGGCTTAAATTATAAGAAGAGCTTTCTATTATCTCCAGACAGAAAGACCAAAGAAAGTTTCCTCTCTCACTCTCCCAGATAGCCGAATAGTGAATCCAACACCTAACAGACCTGGTTGATTACTCACATAAGAGAAAAACGTATTTATATCTTTACTGCTATCTGTTCTTACCTTTAAATGGTACTGACCTATTTGCTCTGTCTACACAGAATTCTATTATAACCTCAGAGAATTTCCTGACAGCAATGAGAGTATGTTTAGGCTATTTTACAAAGCTACTGCAAGCTCCTCTGTGGGGGGAAAGCAGTCTGCAATGTTCTCTATTTTGAAGAAGAAAAGTCATTGGTATTCTGTAAAGCAGCAGGATGGTATTGTTGGAGTTTACTGTGCTAGGCAATATTTTCATAGCCATCATTTA
>NW_023605127.1:0-27636 GCF_014898055.3 Talpa occidentalis
GTCTAGAGGTCTAATATAATGCTACTTGGGAAACTACTTGTCCTTGAGGATGGAAGCCATTTGTGAAGCAAAAAAATAGAAGAATCTTGAGTTCCTAATGCTTTTGGAGTCATCAAACAGCCTCAGATTGCCTATCTCTGAATTATTATTGCAAAAAAAACTTAAATACTTGTGTGATTTACAACTGTGGTTGGAATTCTGTTAGTAGCAGTTGAAGATAATTAGTACATCTTCCTAACCAATATATCCTTCTTCCCTCTGTATTGGGATTATATTGCTTCTATTTGTCTGTGTACACCAAAACACACTCTGCAATTTACTTTGTACCAAGGCCTGTGTCAAGACTTCAAGTTTTAGCAATTGAGATTTAAAAAGATACAAGAATTTTTTTCACAGAAATTTCCTTAAGTTCAGTCATTCTAACAGGCAACAGGAGTTCCTTAATGAAGCCTATGGGGCCACACTAGAAAATGCCCTAAAATCCTAATGCTTTGTGCTAATCTTAACACTATGTGCTAGGGTTACTGTATATAAACAATTTTAAATATTTTCAGGTTCATTAAGATATAATTGATAAACTAAACTACACATGTTAAGGCATAATATATATACACATATAAATATATATGTAAATAATTATATATGTATAGCAATTATAGCCATCACCTCTGAAAGTCTGCTTGAGTCCTTGCAAACCCCTCCCAACCAACCTTCCCATTTCTAAACCCACCTCAGGAAGCCATTAATTGCATTTCATTTTTTAGAATTTAGTATTAATATGTGGGGTTTTTTTTAAAGATTTATTTATTTATTTTTGCATAAAAGAACTAGGCTAGAGATGTGGGGGGAGAGGATTCACCAGAGACAGAGTGGGAACAGAACAGATGGATTTTACTGAAATACCCTGCTGAAGGAGCAGTGGACAAGACAGGAGAGGTCTACTGCACCCTATGTGGGTTGTTATCTCCCTGGCCAGGTATCAAACTCATGCTGCAGTCATTCGCTATAGGATGGTAGCTTGATAGTCTTGAGACTTTGACCCCTGTGCCACCAGGGTTATAAATATGTGAATTTTTGGTTTAGAGTTGCTTGTTGATTTTGATTTTTACTTTATTATAATTAGTCTTTTTCCTGGTCCCTCTACAGGGGGCGGGTGAGTAGGATTAAAACAAGGGGGTTGGAATTGTATGGGAATATAACCAAGATGAAAATGCATACATTGTGCAAAATGAAAAATGATGTAAAAATATATAAATAAATAAAATAAAAATAAAAAAAGAAGTCAAACTTAAAAAAATGCAATTTTTTTAATTAGTCATTATGATGGAAAGCATAGAGTGTCTGAAGCAAGAGTCCTGAATTAATAAAAATCTTTTTGATTGCTCTCTGTCCAGTAATCATGTGATATGTTTAAGTCTCACCTTGGTATCTCTATCTGTACTTACAAATACAAAATATTTACTGCTGATCATGCATATAATTGACAAGAGTGAAGATCAAGAGCGCCTTATGCTTGCATGTCTTGCTCAGTCTGGAGATCTAATCTGTTTCCCAGATTTCAAATACGGCAGAATAGTTTTATTGTTTGCTTTTCATCACTTAAAGGACTTCATCTGGAGTTAGTTGCTTATAAATAAGAAGGAGCTCTTGAGGTTCAACTGTCAATATATGCGTGATCAGTAATAAATATTTGTATTTGTAAGTATGGATAGAGATAAGAAAGTGAGACTTAAAACATATCACATGATGGCTGGACAGAGAGTAACCAAAAAGAATTTTTATTTAATTCAGGACCCTTGCTTCCAGACACTCTATGGGCATTTAGGGCACAAAGAAAGAACACATACCCATCACCCATCTCCCCTCAAAAAAATAATGACTTTTAAGAGAATTTCAAATGTTGCACATATATGGAGTTTTTGTGGTATCATTTATTTCCTAAGTGATCTCAACTGGTTTGAATAGGCAGTTTCTACTTAAGTATACTACAAACATTGGTAATTTGAAAAGGGTATGGGTAGAGAAAAAATTGTCAGATAAAATATAGGACATCCAGCTAAATTCAAATTTCCCATAAAATAGTTTTTTAGTATAAATATTCCCCAAGCAGTATATGAAACACATGTGTGCTAAAATAAATATATTTTTTAATCTATAATTCAAATTCAATTGGTATTCTGCATTTTTATTTGCTAAATCTGGCAATCTTAAGTGTGTGTGTGTGGGGGGATCTCAGATTCAACTGATATTTAGGAGACGTGGCTGAGCAAAGAGAGAGGACAGGAGTGTTGTCTGATATTGGTATATATGCCCTCTGTCAAATCCATTGAATGGGCCCACTTACAAATCTAAAACAAACTTTTCCTAATTAACAGTCTTAAAAGTAGAAATGTCATAATCACCTGTGAAAAGGTTGCTTCATCAACATTAAATGATTTTAGAATCAGGAAGTTGTCATTCTGGGAGACTCTTGAGACGTAAGTAACTGTCTATTTTCAAACTGGAGCAAATTAACTCCTGGTCCAGCTGAAAAAAAAAGCCAAACATTTTGTAGTAATTGTGGGATAACTTTGAGAGAAGGTAATTTTTGAGGAACGTCCATCCTAAGGAATCACTATTACTATATAACATGAGTCTGGAAATGGAAAGATACTTAATTCCCAGAGGTTTTCTAGCTACAAAGATCTTGCCCAATGCCAAGGTAGGAAACCCTATCTGAATGGATTTATTCAAACTCAAAAAGATCCCACCTATGCAATGGGGAAACAACTTAAGAAATCCTCCTTTACAGCTGCTACAGATCATCATATGTGACCCCTATCCCCACTCTCACTTCAGCTTCTTCCAGGTCATTAGCCACTGATAATTAAAATATACCAAAGACAAAAGTCATGGGGGGTAAAGGAAATTTTTTGAGACTCTGCTCCAAAAATAATTCCCTTCCGGCTCTTGAATCCCATTTTGAATTCCTACAAGTGGCATTGTTTAGATATTGGGGTAGGCTTCCATTTAGCGAATAGTACGTCTGTTTTCTCTCTTCACTAAAAAATCAAGGGCAGTTGGAAACAGCTCATTGACCATGTGAGAAGATAGGGTCCAGCAAACCAAGGTTGAACCAAAGCCATGAAGCTCTTAGGTTTTTGTGTTCTCAAGTTTTATAGCACTCTTATTCACCAGCCATGGTGGGAAGTTTTCTGATGTGCTTCTGACCTCTCCAGAATAAGTAGCTGGCACAACTGTGCAGTGAGCACATAAGGTCCTTTGTTCATCCCGTAGATGTTGCTATTTGACCCTGTGGTTTTCAGTTAGATTGTGTGATTTGAGGGGCCAGTGGGAAATTGTCTCCTTCTTTTCCCTTTCTCCGATCACTCAGCCACCACCATATATCAAATATCTCTCAGATTACTGATACCTGATCATAAAATAATCTAACACTGTCCAAAGTACAAATGAAATTCATGTTGGAATGTTGACCATAATGCTACCTGATTAAATGACAATCCACACTTTAGAAAATGCCAATTGTCTGCTTTAAGATGTTTGTGATCCCCAATGGAATCAAATAGAAAATCCAGAGATAACCCACAGATTTATGGTCAACTAATCTTTGACAAAGGAGCAAAGACTATGCATTGGGGAAAGAAAGTTTGTTCAATAAATGGTGCTGGGAAAACTGGGTCGCTACATGCAAAAGAATGAAGCTTGACCACTACCTCACACCATACCTCACACCATACACAAAATCAACTCAAAATGGATTAAAGAACTAGATATAAGACCTGAAACCATAAAATACATAGAAGGAAATATAGGCGAAACACTACGTGATTTGCACATCAAAGACATCTTTACAGACACATCACCCAAAGCAGTGATAGTGAAGGCAAAGATAAACAGCTGGGACTACATCAAATTAAAGAGCTTCTGCACAACAAAAGAGACAATAACAAAAACAAAGAGAAACCCCACCTACTGGAAAACATTTTTGCACACAACACTAATGATAAAGGACTGATCACAAAAATCTGCAAAGAGCTGATAAGACTCAACAACAACAAAGAAAATAATCCAGTCAAAAAATGGGCAGAAGAGCTAAAAAGAAACTTCTCTGAAGATGAAATGCAAATGGCCAACAGGCATATGAGAAAATGTTCAACATCACTTGTAATCAGGGAAATGCAAATCAAAACTACCATGAGATACCATCTTACACCAGTGAGAATGGCACATATTAAAAAAACTAGCAACAACAAATGTTGGCGAGGTTGTGGAGAAAAAGGAACTCTTCTGCACTGTTGGTGGGAGTGCAAACTAGTCCAACCACTATGGAGAGCTATGTGGAGATTTCTGGACCTACTAAAGATAGAGCTTCCATATGATCCAGTAATTCCACTCCTAGGTATTTACCCAAAGGACAACAGAAACATCAATTCCAAAGAGCACCTGCACCCCTATGTTTATAGCAGCACTATTTACAATAGCTAAGCTTTGGAAACAACCCAAATGCCCAAAAATAGATGACTGGATCAAGAAGATGTGGTATATATACACCATGGAATATTACTCAGCATTCAAAAAAGATAAACCCATGCAATTTGCAGCAACATGGATGGTGCTGGAAGGGATCATGCTCAGCGAAATAAGCCAGAAAGAAAAAGAAAAATACCGGATGGTCTCACTCATAGCAGAATCTAGAAAACTTAAATAAGGGACCAGGAAAATGAATAACTATAAGAAAGTGAAAATCAAAATCAACAAAAAACTATGAACCAGAGACACTCTATTGGGGTAGGCGGGGAGGGGAGGGATTGGGGTCAAAATAAGGGAGTTGCAATTGTATGGGGAATATAAAAATAAAATTTATTTTAAAAATAAAATAAATGAGAAAAAAAAATTTCATCACTGTGGTGATGGTGCACGGGTGCACTGGTAAAGGAAATTCAATGGGGACTATACCTCGAGTTGGGGGGAAGGAAAATTGTTTAAAAATGAATAAGGATGTAAAAAAATAAAATAAAATAAATAAATAAATAAATAAATAAATAAAAAGATTATTAAAAAAAAAAAAAAGAAATGGGCAGAAGAACTTAAAAGACATTTCTCCAAAGAGGAAATGCAAATGGCCAACGGGCATATGAAAAAAAAAAAAAAAGATGTTTGTTTATCAAGAGGATCATCCAATGTTGCTTTGTTTCTTTCACAGTATCTTGCATTTAGGAAGTGTTCAATAATTATTTGTTTACTTGCCAAAAAGAAATATAAAGAGAATGCAATGAAATACTGACTGTGCCCTCTCAGTTAGGATGCAAGTCCCATGGATACTTAAATATTTCTTGACTGAATGAGTATGATGAGGTCTGACCAGTTTTTCCATAAATTTTATTCCAGTAAATTTTTAGCCCTAACTCACTTAGTGTTCAGTATTGTTTATGTTCCTCTTAGAGATCTAAACAAATATCTCTGAGCACCCACATGAGCAAAATAACCTGATTCCATTTTGAAAAACAGAGTAAGTTCCAACTCATTTGTAGAGAGACAACAACGGTGTAGTGTGAGTAATAGAGGACTAGGAATTGAGATTTGAAGATTGTCTTAACCCGGATATTAACGATGGCACTATTGATGGCAGTTATGCAATTTATTGTCTAAATAAGACAGTTTTGAGTGTGAATGATGATACAAACAAAAATTCAACTAGAGTGACAGGAGTACAGCAAACCAACAGGGATATTAGCTCACTCTGCAACCTCCAGGCAGGTCATTTTCTCTCTGGGACCTCTATTTCATCAGCTATAAAATTGAGAGTAAGACAAGATGGCTCTTATGGTTTCTTCAACGCTAAAGCATTTAACTGAGAGCCAATCCTCATTTCTTATTTGTAACTTCGCATCCTATTTAAAATAGGACTGCCAATTTTCTCTGTTTATTCATTTCTTGTAGATTTCTTTTTTTAAAAAAAAAAAAGATGTATTTATTCATGCATACAAAAACTGGAATATAGGCCAGATGTGCGGAAAGGTGAGAGGATTCACCAGAGACAGAGCAGGAAGCAGAACAGGTAGAAATACATTGAAATACACTGCTGAGGGGAGCTGCAGCAAGACAGGAAAGGTCTGCCACGCCATGGGCATCTCCACGGCCGGCCGGGATCAAACCCATGCTGCAGAGACTGAAGATAGCTTCACAGTGCTGGCTCAACCACCTGCACCAGCAGGAGACCCGCTTGTAGATTTCTATTTACTGGAAATTTCTGGCCCTACAATCCACATGGAGGTCAATATGAGAAGAATCAGTCTTTCTAATAGCCTGTCTCTTGAAGGGCAGAAACTTTTCACATCCATCAGAAACACAGTTATCAACTCTCCCACCTACTCTTTCCTAAGCGTGGTTTTCCCTTTTACTATAGCAGGAAAAGAGTGCTGCAGAGAATGATGGGAAGACAGATATAGATATTCATTCCTCATAGCTGAACCCAATTCCACTTCCTTGGATGCCAATTTCCTAGAACTTCCTCATTTCCCATCAGTTATTCTTCAGCTCCAATGATGCATTATACAACTTTATTCTCAACTAGCCATTAGTTTACATATGCTCCTTTTCCCAGTTAGCAAGAATAACAATTTATTACAACTCCACAAGAATAATTTTACTTGATCCTCACAACTACTCTCGTGAGAATTGTGTTCGATGATCCAGAGAGCACAAGTGACTTGTTTAAGAGACACAGCTCAGAAGCAGAATTCAGAACTGGAGCCTGGTCAAACTGTATAATGCTAAGCCATTTTAAGAAATCCTGTGGTTAATGAGTTTGAAAGACTAATAATCTTCATAACACTTGTTTTATAAAATATTTAAACTTTTTTTAATACCAGAAATATAATAGAACAGTTATGGGTCCAGATATGAAGTCCTTCTCACTCAGCATTTAATGGTCTCTTTGATCTGGCTATCCTTAATCTGAAGACATGATTAGTTTTTCTGGGGAAAAAAAAAATTGCAGGATATTGGAGGCAACACTTGCAGTTGGTCTTATGGTTTTGTATCCTAATTTTTAAAAATTCTCATTTAACCACATGTAAATGGACAGAATGGGAAGTAGTGCTCAGTGTTGTAATTGCAGATTTAAAAGAAAAGCTTCAAGAAATGTTTCAATTCTTGAATTAAAAGAAAAAAAAACTTTTATCAGATTCTATTGATTTACCATTCATTTATAAAACTATACTGTTTGGGGAGTTTAGTTTCACACTCTGATATGTGGTCTATGCTTCATTCACCCACCACCAATGTTCTAGTGCCATCAATTATCAAACTGATCCCCTCTCTCCTTACTTCCTCTCTCCCTTCCCTCTGGAAGCCAGCATGTTTTTCAGAGTCTGAGAGTTATTTTTGATGTGTTTTGCCAGTTTTTTGCTTTGGTTCTAATATTCCACATGTTAGTGAAACCATTGGTAATTGTCTTTCACTTTCTTACTTATTTCACTTAGCTTAGTCACATTAACTTCAAGCCATGTTGTAATACATGGCAAGATTTTGTAGTTTTTAATTGCTGAGTAATATTCCATTGAGTATATATACCACATTTTTATTCACTCATTTGACTATTGTGCTAATGTTAATCCTTAAACTTTTAAAGGGCATATTAAATACCTCATGTAAAAATGGGGAACAACTTGTGGGCTTTTAAATACTCATTAAGAGAAGGAAGGATAATGACTCTAAAAGATTCACTGGGGAAAAAAAAACCACTGGGCTCCTTGAAAATATCCTTGTTTTCCTTTTTAAACTGCCAAGGAAACTAGGTTAACTACCTCCCCAGCAAGACTTGGGATTGGATTTCAAAATAAGGTGCTTTAAATAATGACTAAGTATGTTCAAATCTATGTTAAATGCCGAAGTATTTATAAATATTTCTTTTAAATACACAAAATTTTTAGTTCATCCAGACAGGTGCAGGGATATATCATGAGCCAGCAAACTGTCAAAACTTTTGACAAAGAGTCAACAAATTGTGGCAATTTTTAGAAGAGCACAGGTCTTTGTGTGACATAAAATCCAATGCCAAGGAAAATCACCAGCTCCATCTGCAGTAACTCATTTTAAAAAAAAAAAAAAGATTAAAAAAAAATTCCCATCTTTCTGCAGTTGTCACTTGCCTTGCCAAGAAATTTAGTCATGTAAACCATTACTATGCCTGACTTAGCCTTAAAAGCCTCTGGACCTAGTAAGTGATCAAGGTGTGGGAACCACAATCTAAATTCTGGACCTCAAAGCTGAGTTAAGAGATTATGACAAACTCAAGTAATCTTTGCCAAAGAAGCCACAAAAAAGAGATTGGAATCAGAAGTGGGATATGCTAATGCTTTCTTGAAGAGTCACACCTTAAAACAGGAAATTAGAATAATGGCTTACAGTGCTACTGAAGCAATACCTTCATTATACACAGGCAAGTCATTCCTCCAATAAGGTGTGTTGGTTAATAAACTTAATTGAACATTGTTTTATACTGTTTTCAATTTTAAGTAATAGGTTACCAGGATTAGAAGTAGATAGGCCCAAAGATCATGAGTGAGTTTCATATTTATTAATCTGTCAATATTTACTATAGATGCAATAAAAACAAGGGATTTTGCTAGGATAAAGGATTTTAAATCATATAACACAATAGCAACAGCAAAAACAATTGTGGTGTGACCTCTGCCTTCATTGTTTATCCTCCAGCTAGGGGAGTCAAATAGCAACACCTACCAAGAAAAGCCAGATGTGTAAGGTAATTAAGGGTAAACACCCAATTGATCAGGTGTATAATGATGGTTGGAGGAGTTCAGATAAGTGATAAGTCACTTCAATAGGAGTGAGCAAGAAAATTCATATGAGAGGAAGATTGAATGGATGCGTTGGAGACTGGCTAAGCATTTACATAGAGAGGTAGCAGCAGAGCTTCTGGTAAGGAAAACAGCTGAGGGAAGTAAGCAGAGGTGAGTAAATGTTGGGTGAGTAGTGATTAGAGATTGGTGGACAAGTTGTAAACAGAGGAAGAAAAGAGTAGAGTTTTCAATTCAGGTTAAAGAGTTTGGACTTTGTAGTCAGTGGTCATCTTTGAGCATAATAATCTAAACATATATTTCATTAGGATATGAAGTTCCAGTTAAATTAAGAATACAGCAACATGGACGCAGCTGGAAGGGATCATGCTCAGTGAAATAAGTCAGAAAAAAAGAAAAATACCAGATGGTCTCACTCATAGCAGGAATCTAGAAAACCTAAATAAGACACCAGGAAAAAGACTAATCAATACAAAGTAAAAATCAAAAATCAAAATCAACAAGCAACTGTAAACCAGAGACAGACTGGGGAGGGGGGGAAGGAGGGGCGGGAAAGGAAAGACTAGAGTCAAAACAAGGGGGGGGTACAATTGTATGGGAAACATAACCAAAAAAAAATGCATACATTGTGCAAAGATGAAAAAAGATGTAAGAATTATATAAAATAAAATATTTACATTAAAAAAAACCCATCATGCCATAAAAGAAAAAATTAAGAATATAAAAGTTACACTTGAGGGTACTGTTACAGGGCAACCCCAATGTGAAGTGGGTTGGCCTAAGTGTGGGTCCTCACTCGTGCGCTTTAAAGGGACTTATAATGAGACTCAACCAAAGATATACACAAAAGGTTAATAAAAGATATATTTACAAAATGGGGAAATGAAGAAAGGAATGAATCAGAGAGAAAGAGAGTGAGAATAAATTGGTGAATACATCCTACCAGTTCTATTGAGATTCCAATAGCATGCTGAAGTCCGTGCCAACAAGCCCCCAAGGCCCACATGTCTGGTTATATACCAAACCTGGCTCTTAACTCCACCCTCAGTTCCCGGCAATCCTCCCTTTGGTGGTGATGACATTATGGGATTTGTAGTCCTTGGTGTCTTGGGTCTCTTTGGTCTGGGGTAGGGGTAGAGTCCATAAAACCTGTGTTTGTGGAATTCCCTCGGACATCAATTCCCCCCAACAACACACGATAGGAGTTTATTCTGAGTCGTAGCTTGAGGTTGTAATTCAAAGACTCAACATTATCAAACACCGAGGATGGTCTGAACCACCATGATCGATGCTATAATACATAAAGAACTGATTAACAAATCACTAGCCTTTGAGAATTAGAAAAATATTACCCTAAAATAGAAAAAGCAAGAAAATATCTCTAATTATTTCCATAATTGTTAAGCTTATTCAAGTGCAAGAAAACATGAATTCTATGACAGGAGAGGAAAAACAGTAAGAATGAAATCAGCTAAAATGAAAAGGCCACATAATGAAAAGAAACCCAAGACACATGCCATAAGGACAGTATCAAGAAAATTAAAATTATAGAAAGATTAAAGCCAAAATATTTGGCAATGAGGAAGGGGGAGGCAATCTAATGGAGGATTCCTGAGGCTTTGGTAGTGAGTGTGGTGAAATAACATACATTTTTAAAGATGTAAACTTATATCCTTAAGACACATGCTGTGATGTAAATCAACATTACCTCAATAAATATAACTTAACTAAAAATAAAATAAATCTGTAAAACCCTTAAAAATGAGTATAAAATATTGCAATAAAATCAAAGTATTAAAAAAAATTGTCATTTGATAGGTCTTGTAGAAGAATTGCCAAGATTCAGCATTCACTCTTGACTTTAAAAAAAAATAGCCAGACACGCAGCAGTTGAGCTCTGAGTTGCGAAGTTGCCTGCAGCTTCTGCAGCACCAGTTCTATCCCCCCTGCCAGGGAGGGTCCCACATGGTGCGCAGACCTCTCCTGCCACGCCTGCTGCTCCTCTCAGCAGTGTACTTTTGTCCTTCTGTCTGTTCTGCTCCCCGCTCTGGCTCTGGTGAATTCTCTCACCTTCCCGCACTTCTGACTGTACCCAGTGCTTATATAAATAAATTTAAAAAAAAAAAGCCAGACAGAAATAGTGAAGTAATTCCTTAACAGTTAAAAAAAAATCTATTGCAGAATACCCAACACTTAAAAATCATAATTGATGTGAAATGCTAGTCATTTCCATTTAATTCAGTTATAAGTGGAGACTAATATTTCAATAATTATTTATTTCTAATCTGAGAGGTCTTGTGTAATAAAAGAAACAGGAGTATGAACATTTAAAAATGTGAAAATATTAACCAACTAATCAATTCCTCATAAATGTAAAAAGGATGGATTATTCAATAAGTTGACTGGTACAACTTCCCAGCATTTAGAGAAGAAACATTGAATAGTATAACCCAAATAAGTGAGAAATAAGTTATATTAAAAGCAAATAATCATGAAGCCAATAAAAATAATTATAAGTTAAAATATACATAATTTTATGATGGCGGAAAACATTGTAAACTCAAATCTATGACAAAAATTAAAAAGAAAAATGGAAAAGGCACTTTTAAAAAATAGAAATTTATCAAAGGTTTATGCCCGTAAGACCTAGGGTTGCCATAAATCACAAAATAAGGCAAACATACCAATATAAAAAATGGGCAAACAGCATGAAGAGAAAAATGTGGAAAAATGAAAAGTAAAAGTAGCTAAGATTTGTTGCTGGCATATTTAATTAATGAATTACTGATTTGGCCACACAAACCACCTGACAATGTTTTTAAAAATGACAATATCTACACCCAGCAGGACACTGAACATGACCTAAATGAATAAAAATAGGTAATTGCTTAAACAAATTATGGTACAACTTTATTATGAAATCGTATGCTTCAATTATAATTATGTTGTAGGAAAAAACAGTATCATGAAAATAGAGCAATTACTGCTTAGTGAATACAATTGGTTACCTAATGTCCTTGTAATTTATATCATTTTGGAAAAACAAATACTCATTTTTCAAAATATTAGAACATATATACCTGAATATTAAAAACATTGCTTTCTCTGAGTTAAAGAAAGAGGGATGACTAATAGTTTTGATGTTGTTTTGTTGTGTTGTCCTATGTGTCTACCTTAAAAAGAAACATTTTCTACTATCAGAAAATAATGTATAAGCAATGATAATAATACATAAAATTTTATTAATTTTTAAATTTTTTTACATCATTGTTCATTTTTAAACAATATTTGCTTCCCCCACCACCTCAGGTGAAGTCCCCATAGAGTTTCCTTCACCAATGTACCATCACCTCAGTCTCCTGTGCTCCTCCCTCTCTATCTCCCTCTGATCCCTCTCCCGCCTCTTCCCCTGCAGTGTGTCTCTGATTTATAATTGTCTGTTTTTGCTTTGTTGTGTTTTGTACTGTTATTATTTTTTTACAAAATGATGTCTTAATTTGGTTCCTCTATATTCCTGCTGTAAGTGAAACCATCCGATATTTTTCTTTTTCCTTCTGGCTTATTTCACTGAGCATAATTCCTTCTAGCTCTATCCACGTTGCTGCAAATGGCATGAGTTTGTCTTTTTGGATTGCTGAATAATATTCCATTGTGTATATATACCACATCTTCTTTATCCAGTTATCGATTTTTGGGCATTTGGGTTGTTTCCAGGTTTTAGTTATTGTAAACAATGCTGCAATAAACATAGGGGTACAGGTGGTCATTTGAATCAATGTTTTTTTGTCCTTTGGGTAGATACCTAGGAGTGGAATTGCTGGGTCATACAGTAGCTCCATTTTTAGTAGAATTAGGAACCTCCAGACAGCTTTCCATATTGGTTGGACCAGTTTGCCCTCCCACTAGCAATGTAGGAGAGTTCATTTTTCACCACAACCTCACCAACATTTGCTGTTGCTAGTTTTTTTAATATGTGCCATTCTTACTGGGGTAAGGTGGTATCTCAGTGTGGTTTTGATTTGCATTTGCCTGATGATAAGGGATGTTGAACATTTTTTCATATGCCTGTTGGCCATTTGCATTTTCTCTTTGGAGAAATGTCTTTTAAGTTCTTCTGCCCATTTCGTGACTGGATTGTTTATTTTTGTTGAGTCCTGTGAGTCCTTTCTATATCTTTGTCATCAGTCCCTTATCAGTTGACTGGAGTGCAAAATTTTTTCCCAATCAGTGGGAGGTCTCTCTGCTTTGGTTATTGTCTCTTTTGCTATACAGAGGCTTTCAGGTGTTTATCTTTTAAAACCCAGGTGTTTATCTTTTCCTTGACTTTCTTTCTTTGGGCGATGAGTCTTTAAAGATGTTACTGAAATGTATGCTTTGTAGTGTTTTACCTATATTTTCTTCTATATATTTTATGGTTTCAGGTCTTATGTCCAGGTCTTTTTATCCATTTTGAGATTTTTGTGCATGGTGAGAAGTAGTGTTCTAGTTTCATTTTTTTTGCATGTGTTAGTGATGGACCTAACATTCTTATCAATTCTCTAATTAGTGGACATTGAGAATTTTTCCTAGTTTTTAAATACTATAAATAAACATAATAAAATCTCTTTATGTTCATCTGCAAATATTTGTCTATTTTATTTACAATTGTTTTCTACAACTTAGGGATTTTAATACACACTGCCATATTAAGATTTCTGTTTCTCATATATTCATTTAAACTGTTTTTTTTTAATTCTTGTAATCAATGGTTAAAGAAACTAGAACATAGTGTCTTTGCATTTCTTTGATTAATAAAAAGATACATTGTCTATTGATTTCAGACTCTATGCAAACATCCTGTGTTCAAATATTGGCTTTACCACTTGTTATATGACATTGGACAATTTAGACTTTCTATGCCTCAATTTATAGATCCTAGTTGACTTTTGTGCTTGGTGAGAGGTATTGGTCTAGTTTCATTGTTTTGCATGTGGTGGTCCAGTTTTCCTGGCACTATTTATTGAACAAACTGTGTTAGTGATGAACATAACATTCTTATCAATTCTCTAATTAGTGGATATTGAGATATTTTCCTAGTTTTAAATACTATAAATAAATACAATAAAATCTCTTTATGTTCATCTGCAAATATTTAATTAAGGATTAAGGAAACATTTCTTTGCTCCTTGGTCAAAAGATCAGTGGTCCATATAAGTGTGGTTTTATTTTTGGGCTCTCTATTCAGTTCCATTGTTCTGTGTGTCTGTTTTTGTGCCAATACCAAACTGTTTTAATTACTATGGCTTTGTAGTATAGCTTGAAGTTTGGAAGTGTGCTACCTCCTTTCTCCTTTGTTTTCATCAGTCGGGCTTTGGCTATTCGTGATTTTGTGGTTCTGTATGAATTTCATCAGAATAATATGTAAATTTTTAAAGCTAACCATAACCCTGATTAATACAAGTAGATTGCCTTTGTTATTCTTCAGCTGGGAAACCTATGCATTTGCTAATCCTGATATTCTGTCAAAAAGAAAGAAAAAGTAAATGAATACCAGGTTATGCTTGAACAATAAGAAAGAAGAATTTTTTATTTCAGGATTTTATGGATCCTTAACACCAAAGATCAGAATGATAACAAGTATTCAAAATTAATTAGTACTCTTCCCTAAAAGGATACAATGAGAAAATAGGAGGAGAACTATCTGGGATAGATTGCATAAAAGTACCTATTTTCCTGGAACAAAGAGGCTGTAGCCATGTCATGCGGGCTGTATTTTATTCAGCTTAGCTTCATCAGCTAGTGTAAGTCAGTGAGAGTTAATATGAGCACGGTAATATAACATGACCACTAATGTTCTTAAAACACTTAACTCTGGATCCAATGTGAGCCATCAGCATAGATACCTGTGCTAAATTCAATTTTCTGTTGGCCCTGGGAAGCAACAAAATATTCTCTGAAGTATTGGCAGTGTTTGCAAGGTAGTAAGTGCAGAAAATAGGAAATAATTTAATGTGGTTTTGAATGGTACTTGCAAAATGTCTTTACAAATAAATCCTTTCTGACTCTTCATTATGTTGCACAAATGAGAGGCCCAAAAATTATGGCTCAACACCCATTTTACATTCAAGGTCAGATAGGCAACAATCAGGTGATGATATTTTATTCTCCTGCACATATGAAATTCTGTTTGAACTCATCAAAGTGAATTTATAGATGTGCTAAACTATCCAATGAGAAGATTGGGTTAAGTAGAACAAGTTCCATACTTGGTTTCCTAATGCAAGTAAATTACTAGCTAGGCATGATTTCACTTGGTATAGAGGAAAGAAGTTAATCATTTTGTCCCAACCTTGACCAAAATACAGACATGAATTTTTAAGGATAACAAATTTTAAAGCCTTGACAGTGATCATTCAGGGATATTTCTGAATAGGATACATTCACATGAAGAAGCCTTTTTCCCTTTGCCAACATCTCTATAACTACTAGGAACTTGGGAGATTGAAAATAAAATATCTGTGTGTAAACTGAACCAGAGTTGAGTTTTTACCCACTGCAATTTAATCCAAAAAGATGTTCTTTTAGTATTTAGGGTTTGGTTGAATCCCACAAAACCCAGCAATATTTAAAGCTAAAATGGATGCCTTGTCCTTAATTCACCTCCCAATATCAGACTTGTGTGAGTGCAAGTAAATCTCAGGATGTTAAATTCAATTTGCCATCAATTCCATTCCAATGATTATCAAAATGAAATTTAACATCTTCTTTGTGGTTGAAATCAAGTCCTATTTTAATTAGAGGTGTTCTTCTTAATATTTTAGAAGTGTAAATTATTATAGTCCAAATATATCCCTCTCAGGGTATGAAGAAGAACTGAGTAGGGAAAGGACATACTCATGCAAACAAATACCAGGTCATAGAAAATGTTTCATTAACCTTAAGAGCAAAATAATCGAGGAAAGATTTGAGGATATCCCATATAATTAGTGGAGTAGAGCTGAGCATACCACACATGCTCCTGAGAAGATCACAGAATGCACTGCAGACGTAGCAATGCAGTGGTTAAGTACGTCAGAGAAATCATGCAGAGAAGACTATATGTACTGCATCCAAGATAATAACCAAATCTCTTCAAAATCACCTCAGATAGTAAATCTTTTCCAAAACTCAAATTGCACCAGACCATCCCGAACCATCCTCTACCCTCTAGGTACATAAAGTTAGTCCAATTGTTCCCGCGTGAGAACTATATGCAAACAACAGCAAAATCCTCTTGCCCATCTACAAGATTCCAAAATGTGTGTAAGCTTAAGAATGGAAAGGGAAAAGGTGACCATCCACCAACATGGATTTCAAAGGAATGGAGTAAGGCAGTGGAGTTCTGGGTCATAAGAACACTCACAAACTGACCTCTTGAACAAGGTGACCAAAGCTCAAATGAGAACCAGACTGTTCAGAACAATACTCTCAAGATGAAAATTTGGAGTAATGGTCCTGAGAGCAAACAAGTCATATTAATTATTTATGTGTTTCAAAAACAGACTTTTCCATCTAAATTACTGGTAAACCAACTCTCAACTCTGAGAGATCTTATGTCTCTTTCATAATTCCTGAAATCTGTTGATATCCAGTATTGTCCAAACTCGCAGTATTGAGCTGTAATGATTTTAATTAAACTTGCAAAGTGGCATATTAAAAGCAGATCTAACCAAAGATACAATAAAGCAAGAAGGCGAGGCTTAAAACAATATTAACAAGTAGTGTTTTGTGGTTTCTTTTCAAATGCCAAAGGAGATTGAGTTGGAGTGACAGAATATTGGCTAATAAATTTCCAGAGGAAAAAGAAACCACCTCTATTTCAATCATTATGTAGGAAGAGGGGGAAGAACCTTAGTTAAATGTTGTTCATATTGTTTCTCAAATTCAGTGTAAGGATTTGGAGGCACCCCAGGGAGTTCTGTAGCAAAGTAAAATTTTGCACCCAGGATATTTTGTTTAGCTTTTATACTTAAGATTGAATATTCTAAAATTATTAACAGAAATATTCAAAATACTGATTCTTCACCCTTGGAGGGCTAAGCAATTATCATCATATACTTCAAAATATTGACCATATCAAGCATTAAACAAAAAGATTAATATTCCAATATTTCTTCCTTCTTCCTGAAATCTCTAATTTAAACAAGTTGCACACATAAGAGATGCTATATGCATAGGTTTTTTCATTAAGTTTGCAATGTCAGGTTTGTTTACAAAAATCATATTTTTAACCACTGGCCTCTAGGGCTCTGCTCTGGGCAGCTACAAGCTCCAGCCAGTGGATTCTGATTTTTAAAGACACAGCTTTCTTATTGCCATGAACTTTCTATGGAGACATTTCAGACCTTGGAACAGGATTTTGGTTTATACTTATGGTGTCCTTACAAACTTACAATTAAGTTTACTTACTTAGCACCGAACGTGCACTCCTGTCTGCTATGACTGGTGGATGGTCATTGTCCCTCCCTACCACACTCTGGGTCTCTCTACCTCGCCACACTACTGCGAAACAATGTCAGAATAAGCCAGAAGGAGAAAGATAAATACTGGATGGTGTCACTTAAGTGTGGACTATAGAGAAACCAAACAAAGGGTCAGACAAAGACAAACATTGAAACCAACCCTTGAAAGCAGCCCATAGATCTGAGGCCTAGAGAGGAGAGGAGGAAGAGGAGGAGAGAGGGCGAGACAGGGAGAGCACAGTGGAATGTGGTGGAGGACTATGGGTGCTTCAGTGGTGGGAGAGCTGTGACAACCACATCTGAGTGTCATCCCCTACTGTCAAAGTACTAACAAGGGTGTACAATGCTGCTGCTTCATTAAAAAGAAAAACAAAAAATAAGTAAAAAAATTATTTAAAGTGCTTTTGAGTGAAACATTTTTGTGCCTGTTTGAAGCTTTTAACTCCATTCATAAACCTCGAGGTCACGTGGTAGTTAATAAGGAGCAGAAATCTTTATAGTCTTTCCACCGGGATGGAAATCCAAACTTCTGTAATTCATACCCAGACATAACAATGCTCGGAAGAGTCGTGGAGTGAAAGATTTCCAGTTTTTGGAATTGCCTCTACTCCAAAGAAAATGCAGAGACTTTGCAGAATATTTATAAGAAGTTATTGTGTGTATTTGCTTTGCAGCCCATTCAAATGGGGCAGCACCATAGCATTTTTGGCTTTGGTCTCACCAGAGAACTTTAACTTGACATTCTCTCCACCCTTGCTCCTGCCCCTTTCAGCTCAAGAGCACCAAAATATAAAGTAAATGTGATCATTATGAGGTTCTAGAAATAAATCGTAGCTGGGTTCCCAGATAAGATGTTCATTAAGGGCTTAGCCTTTAATGTCATGGGTGGTGTGGGTTTCTGTGCTGCGTTTTGAAATGCCAGTGTGGGTTGGGGGCCAAGCGGTCATGGCTCTCACAACTAATTACTCAAGCTCTCTCCAGGAAGTACTGTCTTTTGCAATGTGCCTTAGGCTTATATAAACTTGATTCTTTGATATCAAATGAATTACCTAGGGCAAGATTATGTGTTGGTGCAACTCAGCAGGGCAAGCTTTCAGTTTGGGCTGACTCAGGGAAATGGGCAGAATGGAGACCTCACTCTGGGCGTTGTTCATAACTACAGCTCTAGCAGCTCCCCAATACACACACCTGGTCCTAAAGCCCATTCAGAGAACTCTAGAATGTTTCCTGCGATGCTACTTTTACATGGCAATCCCTGAACAGAGAGAAATGGCATTTTTATAGACAGTTTTTAGCAGCAGTGGGACTGAGGTGATAGTCACAGTTGCAGGCATTGAGAGAGGCTTGTCTGTGATTTTTCATTTCATAACACTATAGGGCCAGAGTGGAGGAGTGACAGAGCTTGCTTAGGTCTCACTGATGGGATGTCTCCTTGTTTGTAGACAGTTATCTTTAAAAAGATAATTTTCAATATTTATGAAACACCATCACCATTTCAGTCTCAGTGTCAAAAGCCATTCATGAAGTGTTACTTGTCAATAATTCCGGGATAGGGCCTCCCCTGGTGGCGCAGCAGTTGAGCACCGCTCTGCAAAGCTGCCCACAGCCTCTGCAGCGCCAGTTCGATCCCCGGCCACCACCGGTGCGGGTCCCACATGGCGCGCAGACCTCTCCTGCCACGCCCCCTCAGCAGTGTCTTCTGTCCATCTGCCTGCTCTGCTCCCCACTCTGGCTCTGGTGAATTCTCTCACCCTCCCGCACTTCTGACTGTACCCAGTGCTTGTATATATAAATAAATCTTTAAAAAAAATAATAATAATTCCAGGATAATCCTCAAAATATAAAAGAATAAAATATATAAAACTTCACCCTGATCCATGAGAGGAACCCAGCCTAAGACACTCTAGTGTTGGTATTTTTTTTTTTAAACTTATGCCCATTTCCTTCTCTTGACAACCTTGGGAATTTACTTAGGGAATTATCTATATTTTATTGTGAGTGGTGTCAGTAAGAGGGAAATCAAGTTTCCACTAAAGAGTTGAATGATTCCTGGCATATTTTTTCCTCCTTCATTCTCCCATATTTTGGTAATGATCATATCACAGAACCATCTATTTGAGTATTAGTAGAAAATTTAGCACAATTTTCATTTCCCAACATAGAAAAAGTGATCACACTGTCAATTATGGTCCATAAATATTTCTTCAATCTCTTTTTCATCCCTTCCTCTCCTTATATCAGTACTATAACCAGGGCCCCTGGCAATTGTTCCCTATGCTAATGTGCTGGTCTCCTCACCAGTACGCCTGCCTCCTCTCTCTGTCGACCCCAGCTCCTTGCAATAATAAAAGAAATTCTTTGTAATTGATCCCTTATGATGGGTCAAGCATTATTCTAAGTACTTCTTAAAATCTAATTTTCACAACTCTCCAGAACTAGATGTTACACCAGAGACAAGGTTGAGAGACATTAAGAAATAAACCTCTGATAACTCAAATAATACCTATATTACCCAAAAATTGAACAGTTCTGTATGACTCCAAATTCTGGATGCTAAAAGTAACAAAAGTATTGCCTTTCCTTAAACAAGTGGCAGACTAATCTTTTCAAATGGCTTTATTTGTTTCTCTGCTTACGACTGGTATGGTTCTCTATCCATTGTCTGTGCAATAAAGTCACAAACAAGTGAGGCTTTCCAGAGTCGGTATGAAGTTTTTTCAATCACCTTTTTTATTCAATCACTGTTCACCTGAGATCTAGATATCCAGTCATTTCTAACTCCTTGGTGTCCTCCAAGCAAGTTACATTCTCTTGTGCCTCTTCATTCTCTGCATTTACTGCTTCTTCAGTGAGTGCTCCTTGCCTTGTTTTCTTTTATATAGAAAATCCCTGCCCAGTCTTCAAGATGCATATGAGAGGTAATTTCTTGCTGCAACCATCGTCGGATGCCCAGGTGCCCATTACACTTGGACATTCCACTATTTGAGTTCTCCTCACACTGAACACTGAGTACTAGTCGACTTGTCTCCTTCTTCATTAGACAGGGGCTCCTTCAAATGTCTGAGTATTTTAGATTTTTGTCCTCATAGTAATAGGTTAGATCATATCATTCCTCTACCAAAATCATCCAACAATTTCCCATCATACTTAGAATAAAGTCAGAATATCTTAACATGACTGATAAGCTTATATGCTATGGTCCACTATTCTCTACTCTGCCCCCAGCCAAAGCATCCCAGCTACTCTTGAACAGGACAACAATGTGTCTACTCAGAACCTCACACTGACTGTTCCCTCTGCTTAGAAGACTCTTTGCTGAGATGTCTACCTGGATGTTCCTTGCTTCTTTCAGATGACTACCCAATACCAACAACTTAGAGAAATCTACCCTAACCACTCACATGAAATATAAACATAAAAATTACAGCCACCATGCTACCTTTTAACCTCCTTCTTATTCTTAGTCCTGATCTCTGTCATTCTTTTACCCACCTGGGAGTGTTTTTAATCTATTGTCTGCCATGCCTGCTAAAATGTAAGCCCTGTGAGGGAAGACTAATTCTGCTTCTTCAGTGTTTTGCCCCCAGGGCTTTTACCCACTGATATTTACAACATTGAAAGTTTACAACATTGAAAGTAAAGCTGTAGGCACTCCAAATATACTGAGTATATTTAGAATGAATTATAGTATAACTTTTAAAGAATTGTCATGGAATTCCTTCTTACCAACTGTCAAGTCAGAGAAGCTTCTTATACCCAAGAGGATATTTCAGTAGCTGATTAACTGGTAAGAAGATACTGGTTTGATAGAGAGTAAAGTTTTATAAAAGGATGAGAGAGGCTTCCCTAGCAGTGCAAGGGGTTAAGTGTCAGCACTATGAAGCAATCAACAGCTACTGCAGCATGAGTTTGATTCCCTGCCAGGGAGCTACCCACATCGTGCAGTGGACCTCTCCTGACTCGCCTGCTACTCCCCTCAGCAGTGTATTTCAGTCAATCCACCTGTTCTGCTCCCCACTCTGTCTCTGGTGAATCCTCTTACCCCTGTACCACAGTTCTTATATATGCATAAATAAATCTTTAAAAAAAAAGGATGAGAGAGTTCCAAAATGTACAAAATTTTTAGACATATTGCCCTTCAGCCTGCTCTGCCACAAATATCTTCATATTTAAGTCTTCCCTGATGTCATCTGCAATGGAAAGCAGCTTCTCCATGTTAGCCCATGAACTCCTTCATAGATAGAAGTGCTCTAAATCAGGAATCCTTAATCTTTTCCTCCTTAAGTGAAACAAAGCTGGCATTCTCATTTGGACTGTATCCCAGAAATGTATTTAAGTCAATTGCAGCATAACCTTTGAGTCACTATTAATCCACTTGACCTTTAGGAAGCTAGGTGCCATGGAAAATACCTCCTTCACTGTCTGCTATGATTTTCCTGAAGTAAGTAAGACCCTAAAACCTCTTTCCAACTTTGTTTCCTTCTTTCTAAGTATTTTTCATCTATATGCCTCCTGTTTATTCTTCAGCTGTAATGTTAATTACTCAATATTAATTTCCTATGAATAGAAAAAATATTCTATGTATTTAGTTTTTCTCTCATGATTGAGAATTGGGGTCTGGGGAACTTACTGGGGATGTCATTATATTAGAAAATATAACAATTCAGAGGGAAATTAACTTTTGAGGGAATTCTGTTTTGAACATTTTGAGTTTAAGATGGTCTTGAACTACCAAATTCATTCTCTAGAGACAGATGAAAATAGGATCCTAGAGCTCTGATCAGATACCCCACCATCTTGAAATTCATCCCAAAGAATAATGAAGAAATAATTCTTGCTCCAACACACCTTGGTAATCTTTCCTTCTCTACCAAAAAAGAAAATTCCCTACAATGCCAAAGATAATTCAATTATATACAAATACATGTATCAAGAAGTTGCTGTAGTCCAGGCATTGCCCTTAGTTTTAGCATATATGGGAACTGACAAGTTCCCAAGCACTTAGTAGTCACTTAATTAGTATCATGGAAACCTGTGTTTTTAATCCAAAGCCTGAATATTTCATCACAGTAAGGATGTGAAGACTTAGCACTTGGAATCAACTCTTTTGGTTAACAAATCCCTTCCAACTCTTGAATTTCTATCCCCACAGACTCATAACACTCTGTTTGCCCAAAGTAATCAAGTTTCCTCAGCTTGACCTGGGATCCTTTCCATGCTCTTCTCTGTCTAGCCCCTCCTCACATTCCCAGGCCCAGTACTTAGCCTTTCTGAGGAGCTCCCCACACTCTCTGTCTTTGATGGGCTCTAGCCTCCGGCTACAACTTCAGCTCTTGAATGTGAGTCCTCACCCACCTCACTCACCTATTTCATGTGAGGTAGTCCTTCCTTTCCACTGGAGCACAAATACCTCCAGGGGAACAGAACAACCTCTCAGTTATTTTGCAGCATTAGCCCAATGTGAGTTCATGATTACTCAGTAAATACTGGTTCTTCAAATAAGTTACCAAAGTACCCAGTAGAGTCATCTGTACATTTATGTTGTGATAGAATTAATCCAGATAAGCTCCTGTTCAAAATGAGTTGTCATAGAATCTCTCTTTATACTTCCAAAACACTAATAAGGATGCAAACCAATGGTAAATACCATTAAAAAATATTAAAAAAAAAAGAATTGTTATAAGTGAGAGTAATAGATTGGACCACAAAGAGTAGTTTAGGTGGACATTCTAGAGGATCTCCCCCAGCCATGAATACTTGAGGGTAGGGCCTCCTGCTTATTCGTTTCAGGACCCAGACATGATTTCAACAGTACCAGCAAAACAGGACATAAGGCAGGTGTCAGCCAACAGCACTCACTGAATGGGTTTTTGCTAGCCATTTTCATCTGGATTCCAGGAGGTTGCAGAGTAAAGTCTGATTTACAAAAGGAATGAATCCCATGGAAAAATTCTCCAACACACCCCATCGCTTCATGGACTACTTTAAGATTTGTGGCTTGTCCATTCCCCTGCTCAAGTTCATCCCATGGCAAATCCAACTCAATCCAACAAGAAAGGGTCAGGCTATTTTGACACCTGAGAGTGTCTTTCCCTCACTGCTTCCTGCTCAGAGTGCTCTTTCCTCCTCTCCCCTCTTCTTTTGCCTTCTCCTTTCTTTTCCTCCCCTCTTTCCTTCTTTCCCCTTTCTCTCTCCTTGTCTCTTCTCTTCCTTCTCAACTCTTCTCATCTCTTTCCCCTTCCTTAATCTTTCCCACTTAGTCAATCCCAAAGAGCACTTCAAGGAAATCTTACTTTCTGGGTCTCAACTGAACATTGTCTCTAACTTACTTTCAACATCATGACATTTTCCTCTTGGTGATATTGATGACACTTTTATAGGCCTTTCCACCTCTTTGTCAAGTTTGCCACATCACATTGAACTCACATTCTGTTTGCTTTTAAAACATTATAGCAGACATACATGGCAAGATGAATAAGTTGGCAACAACCCTCACAAGTCGAGGAGGAAATTAGCTAGGGGCCAACTCTAATCATGTATTCTCTGGACTGACCCCATTCAACTTGAAATCAGGGTGATGGGAGAAAAAACAGGAAAGAAAATCATGTGCAGGGATGCATTGCCACATGTTTCTGGGAGATTATGTCTCTGTGTATAGTTGGGGTGAAGGAAGATTTTTTCTGCACCAAAGAAAAAGATATGCAGTTGGTCCAAAAACAGACTTACTTCATTGGTTATGATGGAAATCAGGGAGAAAGTACTCCACTCAAAAGTATTACCCTGTCCTTATACTAGTGGATGGTTAACTCTATCCCATAACATAAGTTGCATCATTTTTGCTGGGTTGTAACTTTAGGTATGTGGGCATGCAATTAAGATTTTCCTGGAATCACCCCACTTAACCCGATGACAATGGGGAGCAGGATTTTTCCCATCTTAACAGCTAGTTCAGAGCCCCAGTAGCTGTCCACCAGCAGCTGACATGAGGAGAGGCTGACTGGCAGTTCTAATTGAACGTTTCTACCCATGTTTCTCTTAGGAACATACAATATGAGCTGTCACAGCCTCCTGCCAATCACAAGAATCTGACCTAGAGAAAGCACTATCTCAGAGCAAGAGCTGTTTATATAACCAGTGAATTCTGTTTCCATTGCATTATCTTATTTTTAGGCCATTGCAGAGAAAAGCCTGCCTAATCATATCATAAAATCATGAATTTAGTAGATTATAGATGATGACTTCAAATCTGAATATGTCCTCTGTCTTTCTAAACAAGAAACCACTTAGCATTTGACATCATCTAATCTTAGACCTCCAACTTTGTTCTTTGGGGATTCTCAGGAGTTTTTTCAGAGTCTATCTGAAAAATAGCCCACCAAATTCTTAAAGGGATCCTGCTTTATGGCTCAGGGGGGAAAAAAACAATGTGTAATGAAGAGAATGTCTAGGTGAGCTGTTTACCTGTGATACAAGGGGTTAAGACAACATAAGAGATTTATGCAGACAAGTTACATACCACATTTGTAAGTTTTCCCTCCGTTTACAGTCAATGAGAGATTTTCACCCTGACACAATTTCGACAACACACATGTCATAAGCAATGGGGACAGGAAAGAAAGAGAAGCCCACAAAGGCAAACTAACTAGACAGACAGCTCATCAGTGCCACATGCTCCTGCTCAGCTCCAGTGGAACAATCTTGCCATAATAAGTCCAGACACATAGATTTCCAAATGTCTCTACAAGTGCTTAGTTAGCAAGGTGGCCACATACCCACAGATGCACTGACAGGAAAACTACACGAGAGAACATGGTGTTTCAGTTTGCAGCTGCCATCCCCACTCCATCAGGGAACACAGTTGGTGTCTCCTCTCCCACTGTCAACAGGAGGCTGTGGGAAAGATGACAAAGCTTTAGTTTTCCCCACTCAACCCAGGAGTAAGAAAAAGAGATGAGGGGGTCTTCAGAAAAAGAAGCAGCCATTCAAATTCTCCATCTATGAATGGAGACCCAAGGTGTGCTTATGTTTGTTCAGGTTTACATCATTCAGTCCTTCTCAGCAGAGATGAATTCTGCAGGAAAAGAATTACGGTAACTTGTGTTATTGTTCACAAATATCCAGGTCCCCTCCCTGCAAAAAAAGTTATCTCATTCTCACATTGATAAGTCTTGGCCATACAGCCTACAATGGTCAGTGAACTGTGTGGCAAGTGATCTGAGTCACTGACACACAGAAGCTTTATTTTTTTTTATTTTATTCTAAAACAATTTTGATTTACAGAAGACTTACAAGTAAAGGATATAAATGATCCTTATCACCTTGTATCCTCCTTTCTCTAATGTTATTATCCTTTTTAAAAAAATTTATTTATTAGGGCGAGCAACATGCGGCAAGGAGACGCTGCGAGTAAGATCCCCATAAAAAAAGTGAATAGGGAGGAAAAGCGGCAGTCCCAGTGAGAACTGGGACACGAAGATAAACGGTGACTCCAGCAAACTACCCGAAGAATATACTGGCCATAAAAGAGGACTAGAAGGAGGGAAGCGCAGAACCCTGCTCCCCTCCCCCGCCCACAAGGCGGCACTCTCCGACCCGCAGAGAGGAGGAACAACAAACCAAAACGGCCCACAAGAACAAACGAGGCAGCAAGCGGGACTGTGAGCGGAAAGGAACTATTGCAGCCACCACACCCCGTGAACGGGAGCTGAGGCGAACCCTGCAGGATCCGCCGCGGCGGTGAGCGAACGGCTCCGGGCGCCATTAGAGAAGAACAAAGACCCCGGGAGACGCACACACAGCCCGGCTGCCGGTAAGCTGGCGCGGAAACGCGGCGCTCGGCGCGCTTGAAAAGCAAGTGCAGACTGGATCGCGGCTGCCAGGTCCCCGCGCCTGCGACCTAGGCTTGCGGGGAGACGACCTAGGCTTGCAGGGAGACGCACGGGGTCCTCACTGAGGTGAAGGTCCCTCCCTGAGTGAGCAGGAACCAGCGCCCAGGCACGGGAGCAGTGCAAAAGGCGCATTCCCGCGCCACTGAACTGGGCTACAGCCCGCGTCCTGGAACTGAGGGCTTTGAACTGAGACCCGGGCACGAAAATCCGGCGTGGGTTCTCCACGACGGTGGGGCACAAGGCAGACACAGCACCCCAAAGCTGTTGAGGTGTACCCTACCATTCCCGCTCTGTTCTCTGTCCCACGGGGTGGGGGGAGGCGAAGAAAAACAGCCCCCCAAGGACAATGGAGAGATCTCTGGCGCCACCTAACGACCAGGAAAAAAAAAAGTCACTAACACCCTATAAAACAGACATAATTCTTAAGACTGCTTGAAAAGGCAGAAGGTTTCTGGAGGACCAGTGCCAGCCGGGAATTATTCCACCCAGCCCCTCCGACCAGCAGTCTGAGCCCACAGAGGGGCAGCACCCACGTCCGGGGCAGACCGGTCGTGCGCAAAGAGTGTGCCTAAACCGGAGGCGCAGGGACTGCATCCCGCTTCGCCATTGAGAACAGGGACATCTTCAGTAAAAACTGCCTAAAACCAGCAGAAAGCTCCCCCAGAAGACAGAGAGCTCCTGGAAGAGCCAGAGGGGACGAGAAGTTCACCCAAGATGTCAGTCAGTCCAAGCAACACAGTGTCCCAACGCATACGACAAATTAGAAAACAGACAGTAGGAGTAGAAGAATCACACGCAACCTAAAAAAACTCCTCAGGAAAGAAGCACACACAAAAGAAACCACTCCCCAGATTGCAACGACAGCAACTTGGAAGAACTTCTGAGCCTTCCAGAAAGAGAATTTAAAATGCCATGATTAAAAAAAGTATAATCAGAAGAAGGAAAATTGAATCCCTAAAGAGAAGTAAGAGAAATGCAGGAGATCAAAGAATTAATGGAGGAACTAAAGAGACTCTGGGAAAAGCAATGAAAGCAGAATAGATGAAATGGAAGAACGATAAGTAATCTTGAAGACACAAAATAAAAAGAACCAAACAGAAAAGAAAGAGAGTACGAAGAAAAAGAATGAAGAAGACTTCGGAACTATCTGACTCCATGAGGAAAGGAAATATAAGAGTTATAGGAATTCCAGAAGGAGAGGAGAGAGATGTAGGAACAGAGAAAATATCAATGGATATAATTGAAGAGAACTTCCCAAATGAGAAGAAGGAGCTGAAAATTGATATACAAGAAGCAAGAAGAACACCAACTTCCACGACGAAAGGAAAAACACAGCAAGACACATAATAGTAAAGCTCCCAAAATCCAGGACAAGGAAAAATAATGAAGCTGACAAGAGGGAAGAAACAGATAACATTCAAAGGAAAACCAATCAGGCTGACATCA
>NW_023605130.1:0-27574 GCF_014898055.3 Talpa occidentalis
CGATTAATTTTGAATGGGTATGTATTACTAAAATATTGCTCTGGTTTAGCATATATAATAAGCAACGCTTTGAAACAGTGAGCATTATTTAAACAGGTGTGGAGAGAATGAGTAATACAATTCATTGAGCAATTTTAAGTATTTACCTGTGCCAGGCCCTAAGTTCAAAATAGGCTGCATGGGTGGCAAGGAACACACACACAGACACACACATTTACACACACATTAATTTAGAAAACTTTATGAACGACAAATCTAGAGAAAGACTCTTCTCAGTAAGAAAATTAAGATTATAATGGTTAAGCCCTCTGAAGAAAGCTTTATGAGAGATACTAACAGACTGAAATTTTTGCATCACGACTCTCTAAAACCTTGGCTGGACTTTCTAAACCCAGTTGCTAAATCATACTTCTGCCTTGCTACCTTAATTTAACAGCAAGCACTTCTCTAAACAAACTGAAACTCACTGACCTTCCCCAATTAGCTCTGTAAAAATCTTAAGTTCAGATTCACCTTACTTCAGACCTCATTTAAAGAAAAATTGTCTTCCTAGTTGAATCAGCCTGTTTGTAAACAGGAAAAAAATGAGTAGCCCAAGCTGAGGCTACTTTCTACTGTTGCTTTTGTTGTCATAGCAAAACCAACTGAGAAAGAAATACAATTTTGTTTTGTTGAACATTTAAGTAGCTTTTCTCAATGTTACAGATTTGTATTTAGACATTTGTTTTGTTATTCCCCCCGCAGACTTTTTGAAATAGTGCATATTTTTAAAAACTAGCTTATGTACTACTTTCCGTGACCAGCTCTTTCTGAGCTTCCTGCTTCAATAGGCCTTCCCCAGCAGGGCGAAATAAATGTGGCCACAAAGGCTGTTATACTCTGATCACGAGGAGAGTTGTGGAGGTAGGAGGGCCTGGGTTTTCTCTCCTCCAGTTGGGTGTGTTCTCTGACGCACTGAATATTGTAGGATACTGTGTGAGCTTCCAGATGCGGATCACAAGAGCTTCTGCCACCTTTCTCCTTGCTGTTACAAGACATGCCAGGAAAGCAGTGCCTTGCCGTGAGGTGCGTCTGAGACCTTCTGAGAAGCTCCAACCACGTGGAGGGTAGGCAAGGACAAGATAAGGACAGAGAGTATCTGAGGAGCAATAAGAGGCTAGACTTGTGAGGGACCCTTCAAACGAGGTCACCCACAGCTGAGTAATGCATGATTGTCCCAGTTGACCTTCATAAAGCAAAATAATTATCTAGCTGAGCCCTGCTGGAACTTCTTATTCACACAGATATGATAGTATAATTGTTATTGTTTACGCCACTAAATTTTGAGGTAACTTGTGTCACCACAGTAAATAATCGGATCCTCTGAACTCATACTGTCCGTGGGACTAATGTGACCATTAATAATTTACAGACTTGTGACTTGGCCATCATCATTGGCTTGAATTTCCATTTAAATATTTTATTGTTCGGCCTCCCTGCTGGTGCAGCAGGTTGAGTGAAGTGCTGTGAAGGTGTCCACAGCCTCTGCACCGCAAGTTCAATCCTCAGCCGGCCAGGGAGCAACCCACATGGCGCAGCAGACCTCTCCTGTCTTGCCCGCTGCTCCCTCAGCAGTGTATTTCAGTCAGTCTGCCTGTTCTGTTCCCCACTCTATCTCTGGTGAATCCTCTCACCACCTGCAACTCTGGCGTATACCCCAGTTCTTGTATGTAAAAATATATCTTTTTAAAAAATTTTATTGTAATTCATCTTATGTGATTATATCTTTTTACCCAACCATATTACAGTTCTTTTAACAACCTGGAAATAGTTCTGTGAGTCTTTATATTTCCTGCAATGTCTTTAAAAAATTGTACTTTTAATATGTTTTTTACTTATTAGAATAGCAGTACAGGGGAAACTTTGCTTTCTAAAACTTGTGTTTGTAAAATAATACTATAAAAATCTTATTTTTTTTTTCCTTTTGGGCTATAAGCTGTCATCAAATGAAAAATGTGTGACACAGTTCTAGGGAACTGTGAAATGAGAACAAGAATGTAGATGCCGGGCCTCCCCGGCGGCGCAGCGGTTGAGCGCTGGGTTGTGAAGCTGCCCGCGGCCTCTGCGGCACCGGTTCGATCCCCGGCTTCTCCCCGGCCACTGGAGGAGGGTCCCACATGGCGCGCAGACCTCTCCTGCCGCCCGCTGCTCCCCTCAGCAGTGTACTTAGGTCCTTCTGCCTGCTCTGCTCCCCGCTCTGGCTCTGGTGAATTCTCTCACCCTCCCGCGCTTCTGACTGTACCCAGTGCATGTATAAACAAAAAAACAAGCAAACAAACAAATAAATAAATAAAACATGCCTCTATAAAAAAAAAAAAAGACTTAAAAAAAAAAAGAATGTAGATGCCACTTACCTCTTATTGAAAATATTATTTGATTAAAAAAATTACTGGAGAAAAGCATTATGTCAGTGTATAAAGTACTAAAAAATAAAGGTGAGAATTTGCTAATGATCACTAATGAAAAAAAAAAAAAAAACACCCAGAAATACAAATGCAAGTCATAGGATGTAATAGGCAAAATTCTGCAGTGACTCTGCAGTGACTCCCAAGGTTCCTGGCCCCCTAGTTACACACCCCAGTTCCCCTTGAATGTGAATGGGGGGCTCATGAATATGATGGGTAGTCACTACCCTGATTATGTTATCCAATTTAGCAGGTTGGAGGGAGACATTTCTAGTGAGAAAGATGCCCTCATACTTGTCTGGAAGATGCAAATAGCCACATTAACTAACTGCCCATGGGATGAGGCACCTTCAGGAGCTGAGCGCCTCAGTCTTACAACCCAAAGGAATTGAATTCCGCCAGCAACCAGGGAGCTGGAGAGAACCCAAAGCCTCAGATGTCTGAGTCTCAGCCCCAACCAACAGCTTTAGCCCCAACCAACCAAACTGATGAGACCCTGAGCAGAGAACCCAGTTAAGCCATGGAGTTCTTACTGAACTTCTGACCCATGGAATCTATGAGATCATGTATTTGTGTTAAACTAAGCATGTGTTGATTTGTCATAGAGTAATGGAAAAGTAATCCCATCAGATGTGATTGTAGTTATATTGTACAAAAATCTATTTTAGAACAAGATCAGAAGCATATATGGAAGGAAAAATTTCTTTGTCATCTCTGTATGTGAAAATGGATGAAAAGTGTCAGAGTTATTCTGGAAGATATATCTCTGTGTGTCTGTGTCTATAGTTGTGTGTGTATATGTACATACTTGTATGTATGTCCATACTATATTTGTATATAGGCAATATATGTATATATAAACATGTGTGGTTATATACATAGATATATACATACACCACACACATATATAGCCATGTGTCACTTAGCAACAGGGATGCATTCTGAGAAATGCACTGTTAGAGACTTTTGTCACTGTGGCTCATAGAGTCATAGAGTGCAATTTTACAGACCTAGATGTAAAGCCTACTACATACCTAGGATATATAAATAAGGACCACCATCCCATATGAAGTCTGTTGTTGACTAAAATGTTATTATGCAGTAAGTACATCACTACATAGATGATGATGATAAAGTTAGGATGATAGATACATAGATAGATACATCGACAGATATACAGGTAGAGAGAAATACTAAATTATTTAAGCAATGTATGGAGTTTAAGTCTACCACTTCCCAGGGGATAAATCATAAATGAGACTAAACCAATGCTGTAATTTCATCTTCCTTAGCATTGGTGTATCTAAGATGGAACTTAGCCAATGAGATAAAAGAACAAATCTGCTTTAAAGTGTTTCCTTCATCAAAAAAAGAAAAAGTCTCAGATAGAGAAAGCTTTTTACCCCACCCTTTACCTCTTTCTTTCTCCCTTAAATGCAGCCTGAGACGTGGATCAGTGGTGGCAAAGATGCGTTCATTTGGAGACAAGCAGACATTTCCAAGAGCAGCAAAAAAGAAAGGTGACATCCCTGAGCTGATACACCAGCCCTGAGATGCCTGGATCCCAACCTATGTAAAACAACTGCTAGTTACAGTCCTATTCTTGGGGCTTTTAGTTATTGGTGGTTGGGAGCACTCTTATTTGTTCCAGGACTTTCTGGGCTTGCCTTATTTTAAATTTTTAAAACTTTTACACTGTCATTAGAACCCCCATTGTCTCTACAGAGGGGACTCGTTCCTCCTCCTTGCTTTTTTTTAAGATCTTATTTATTTATACATACAAGAACTGGGGTACAGGCCAGAGTTGTGGTGGGTGAGAGGGTTCACCAGAGACAGAGTGGGAAATAGAACAGGCAGATTGATTGAAATACACTGGTGAGGGGAGCAGCAGGCGAGTCAGGAGAGGTCTGCTGTGCCATGTGGGTTGCTCCCTGGCTGGGATTGTACTCATGCTGCAGTGGCTGTGGAGAGCTTCATCGGTTGGGTCTTAACCCCTTGCGCCAGCAGGGATTCCCCACCTCCTTGCTTTAATGGACTCAGCTGTCAGCAAAATAGCTGATAACTAAAACCTTTCATGATAAGGACCTTGTATAACTCTTAACTTTCTGAAATTTCAGTGTCTTCCCACACTCAAACTCTACTCATCCTGAAATATTTGGCATTCCCCCAGCGTTGGCTGTCTTGTGTGCCTCATTGATTAATCTCTGATTCTGTTCTTTCTTCTTTCAGTGTGTGGAATAACTTTGTCTATAAATTTGCAGCTTACTCCTCACCTTAATTTCTGTGTGCCCTTTTCTCTAGGAAATTCTTTTGATTGTCCTCTTTCGAGAGCATAATCTCTCACTTGCTCAGTGTGTGTGTGACCTTACCTCAGCTCTCAGAGCATTATGCTGTCATCTTCTGTTTTATTTCTGTCATTCGGCTCCCCAAATGCTGAGACAGTGTCTAGTTTACCTTTGTGTCCTGTGTGCCACAGTCTCACATATCCTTGTCACAGAGATGAATGAAAGAATGAAACCAAAAGCAACAAACAACTATTCATTGAAAAGGAGCCATTTCCTGGAGGCCCACAGCCTGACACCTCCCCACAGATGACTGTTATCAGTCATCTTTCTGCCTTCTTTCTGCGATATTCCACATCTGTGCAAAATATTTGTATATATTTATGTCTTTCCATGCAAATGGTGGCATTCTGTGCTCACTTCCACAACTAACTTTTCTACATCAACAACGTATCTACTGAACTTCTGATGGTTAAATGCTATTGCTCACCTTTCCTCTATTATTTCCATCATTGCTGCTGTCAGAGAGTGTAGATCTAGAACAGCACTTACATCCTGATTTAGAGAGGAGAGCCACCATTGGACATTTCAGTTATGCTGATTCGTCTCAGCAGCACATTGTCTATGTCTTCCATAAATGGCGCATCCATGCTCTCCCATGGAACACAGCCTAATGGTGGTGGGGCCTTACCTGATATTTGATTCTAACACATTCAAAGGCTGAATCTTTTTTTCTGCCTTCTACCATCAGTCATGGCGATTCCAGCATGGGGCATGGCTCTTTCCATGTTTCCAGGAACTATCCTATTAGTGTTCTTGCAACATTTCCTTGAGTGCTTGTGTGACATTGTAATTTTTAGAACATTTATCTACTTGGTCATTCTGATAACCAAAATATCTCTTATACATATTTGGTCTTCATCCTGACTCTCAGCTCCCCAAATTTGGAACTTTCTAAGTGTTAAAGTTGCCTCTTGTTATGTTAATGAAGGGAACCTTGGAAACTGCCATGGAAACCAACAAAGGGGCTTTTCAGTCCAGTCCTCTGATTTCTGAGGAGTTCCATGTTGAGTTCATTTGCCAATAGCCAGTGATTTAATCAATCACGCCTAGTTAATTAAGTTGCCATAATAGCCATAAAAGGAGCATCTCAGAGAGTTCCCTGGTTGGTGAAAACTTGGAAATTTGGGGAGAATGGAGCACCTGGAGAGTGTATGAAAACTCCACACCTTTCCCCATACCTTGCCCTCTGCCTTTCTTCCATTTAGTTGTTCCTGAGTTCTATCTTTTGTAATCAATTGGCCATCTACTTAGTAAACAGTTTACCTGAGTTTTGTGAGTTGTTCTAGCAAGTCAATAAAACCTGGAGGAGAGGGTGCTGGGAACCTCGGATTACATAGCCACTTGGTCAGAAGACAATAGTGTGGGCTTGTGACTGGTGTCTAAAGTGGAGACTGGTCTTGGGAGACTGAATCCTTAACCTATGAAATCTGCTACTGTTTGGTTTGATGACTTGAGAATTGAGCTGAATTCTCAGACACTCTGCTGGTGTCCAAGACTTTGTTCGTTGGTGTGGAGCCAACTCCACACACTCATGTGGGAATTGAACTGCAAGACATCAGCACAGCTTAGTGTGGGGTTAATCCTTTGCCCCAGGAGACTGCTCCCCAACCATTTTTCCCCTACTCTGTGTTGCCTGAATTTGGGTGCATGCATATCTCTGCAGGTATATGCCAGAAATGTGAGTCACCTGCTCATGCACTATTGCATCTTTGGAGTTCATGCTTGATCACATCTATTTTATATCTAGAACACGAAGGCAACTGTTAAACATATATTGACTTCACAATTTGGTAATTTATCTAATGCTCCATTTGTGATGGGCTCAGCCTCACTTGAAACTACTATTTAATGAATACCCATGTGTGCATGTTCATGTTGCAACTCAAATAAACAGAGACCTAATGAGTTCTGTGTATTTTATCTTATCTTAGTGAAAAGCAGTACAAAGCATTGTAACATGCTTTTCATTTTGGTGAAAACAATCTCAAGATATCCCAAAGTACATTAGCAATGGACACCTAAAATTTGAGATGAAGCCAACTGTATTGAAGGAAGGGAATAGTTTTCTCCAATCCTCCAGTATACATGCTTTCATCACTGCATTCAGACTACCTGTTATTACTATTCATGAGGGTCTATCAGCATAATGTAATTAATCTAGGGAAGCACTGTGATACCATTTTCAGGAATCCAAATTATTGCACCCACAGAAACCATTTCCATAAATATTCCCATGCTGGGCTCCCCGGTGGCGCAGCGGTTGAGTGCTGGGTTGCGAAGCTGCCTGCAGCCTCTGCAGTGCCGGTTCAATCCCCGGCTGCTCCCCGGCCACCGGAGGAGGGTCCCACATGGCGCACAGACCTCTCCTGCCGCCCGCTGCTCCCCTCAGCAGTGTACTTCGGTCCTTCTGCCTGCTCTGCTCCCCACTCTGGCTCTGGTGAATTCTCTCACCCTCCCGCGCTTCTGACTGTACCCAGTGCATGTATAAATAAACAAACAAACAAATAAATAAATAAAAACATGCCTCTATAAAAAAAAATATTCCTATGCTGTTACTACATAAATCTTCACATTGTTGCAATTTTTGAAAGCATGTTTGTAACCCCCAGGATATGCCAGGCTTCAATTGTAGTTACAATGCAGAAAGACAAGGAGTAAAGGAAGACTAAGTTCTTCTTAAAAGGTAGTTGTCTTGAATGACTTTGGCACTGAGTCTTTTTGCAAGTAGGATCTGCTTCTTCATGAGAAAATAGGAGCTATTTGTGTTGCTAAAGAATATTCCATGAATGGGCCTCCCCGGTGGCGCAGCGGTTGAGCGCTGGGTTGCGAAGCTGCCGGCGACCTCTGCAGCGCAGCGGTTCGATCCCTAGCTAATCCCCGGCCACCGGAGGAGGGTCCCACATGGCGTGCAGACCTCTCCTGCCGCCCGCTGCTCCCCTCAGCAGTGTACTTCAGTCCTTCTGCCTGCTCTGCTCCCCGCTCTGGCTCTGGTGAATTCTCTCGCCCTCCCGCGCTTCTGACTGTACCCAGTGCATGTATAAACAAAACAAACAAACAAATAAATAAATAAATAAATAAAAACATGCCTCTATAAATAAAAAAAAAAAAAATGTGTTAAAAAAAAAGAATATTCCATGAAAACTGGGCATTTTAGAAACTCTAAGTCATCTGCATCTTCCAATACATCTCTATACAAATGCTCACAGCCCCACTCCTGCCCAGGAAGTAGATTTCTTGCATCAGAGACACAGATTTAGCAAATTCAACTCACTGTACTATAGCAACTCGAAGGTAAGAAATGTTAGTTTGATTTTTAGCTACCTTGCTACCTTATTTTTGAAGTTGCAAATGATAAGTATTATTTTATAATAGAAACAAATTTCTTGTTCTTCTAACAGTTGTATAGCCAATATTTCAGACCTTTGTATTTACCATTCTCTTACTTTCTTTTTTTCTTTTAGGTTCTCCAGCACAGTTTAAAATAAGCAACCGATTCCACAATCCTTGAATTCTCAACTAATATACTCTTCCATCCTTGAAGCACTTGGCATCTGAGGTCTTCCCATCAATGCCACTTCATTCTAAAAGATAAATTGAGTTAGTTTCTTGGTCACAACATGCTATCAAGTACCACGGTCCTTTCCTTTCATTTCAGCTGTATCCTCTCAGGTTTTTCTTTTGGTGCAGATTCTACCATGCCTCCAGAATAATCTCACTTTTCCATTTTCTCATGTGCTCTTCCTCCAACTACTTGTACATTATGGTATCATTTGTGATTCTTAGTGCCAAACAAAATAACCCATCTGGTCAGTTTAGCCAAAAAAAGACAAACTCAACATACAGACTGGAGAGGAACCAAGAATAACATTGTAATGCTTTATCACAGAATCCAACCGCTGCCACTGCCTCCAGCAAGCATTAAGTGTCAGGAATTCACATTTTAAAAAAAATCCTGCTGAAAGCACTGATGCCACTTTTGCATCAGGCAATTAACCTTGAAATCACTGCAATTCGTGAAAGCCAGGTTCCTCTATTACTACCTGCACTTGCATAAATGGAAGTACTGCAAAATGCCTGTGTTGTTTTTTTTCCTGCTAACTTATTGTAGGGTAAAGAAAATATCAGGCTTTTCTGCCCTTCCGCCATCAGGATAGATGATGGATCCTTGTCCTGAATGCATGCCTGATGGCGGGCACCTGGAATAGGGTGTGGGCATAGGTAGATGGGATTCAGCTGAGCTAAGACTGTGCTTTTAAGGGCGGCGTCACGGGGTGATGCCAGCAGCAGCAGAACCTGAAGGAGAAGCCGAAGCAGAAGCAGAGAACGCCAGAGAGCCCAGATAGAGTGAAGACTTGCTGGGGGCTGGGAGGCCTGCCAGCCTCCCAGTCCCCAGCCAGCACCCCTGCCTGCCATATGCCTGGTGAATCCCAAATAAAAAACCTGCAAAACTACTGAGGACTCTGACTCCTCCTTTACCCGGTCTGCATGGGATCAGAAAACCTGCACTGTGCCCAGTCCTGCCCCTACACTTATGGATCCAGATATCAACAGTGTCGGGCCTCCCCTGGTGGCGCAGCGGTTGAGCGCTGGGTTGCGAGGCTGCCCACAGCCTCTGCAGTGCTAGTTTGAGCTCCGGCCACCGGCGAGTGTCACACCAAAAAAAAGATATCGGGCGAGTGTCACACCAAAAAAAAAATATCGTGTGTGTGTGTGTGTGTGTGTGTGTGTGTGTGAGAGAGAGAGAGAGAGAGAGAGAGAGAGAGACTGAGTGAGAGAAAGGTGCAGAGAGAGAGAGAGAGAGAGACTGAGTGAGAGAAAGGTGCAGAGATCCCCCAAAACATCTCCTTATCACACAAAGAGGCATGCTTAGGCTGAAGTGCTCTTCTAGACACATAGTGTAAGCAGAGCATTCAGGAGAATGACCCTACCTCACTATTGATAAAGAGGAATCTTTATCAACAGGTAGCCCGGATTAGGGTGCCCAGCCATGTATAAGAATGGTAGAGAAAAATCTGTTGGCAGCATGCTATGACTTTGGTGTCTATGGAAAGCAGATTTAGGAACAGTTATGTTTTAGGGAAAAGAAAGGAGAGTGAAAGACGACGCTAAAATGAAAAGAATAGTATGAAGCCCAACTTAGAAACAGATTCCCCACTCCCCACCTGAATTATATTTACTCCTTTTGTTTTCTTGATTCTCTAACTCTGTTAGCATTCTGCAAATACCCATCTCCCGCCCTTTAAGAAAACTGGAGGTGAAACCAAGAAAACTGGAGAGGGTAAAACTGAGGACCTTTGGTCTCTGATCTCCAGACCTGAGGGTGTACAAACATAATTTATGAGGCACAGAGAAAAACTGAAATGTAGGCCCATTGTTTAAGTTACTGATTTCAAGATGACTACAATAGAGAATTAAACCAAGTGTGGGGCCTTTCGCAGAACTCAGTGTGACTATACAGTTGGTTCTGCCTTCATATGGCTGGCCACATGGGTACTTCATTGAAAATTGGATCAGTGTCCACACACGTTAAATATTAAGTGGTGAGAACCATTAAAGGGCCATTGCCTTTACTCCACAGAAAGGAAATTGAAAGAATACTTTCGGGAGTACATGACCACAACATGATTCAACATAATCTTCACGTGAAGCTCAAAGTCAAAAATTGCCATAGCTGTTATTAAATAATTTTTAATATCCACAATCATTATTAATCCAAGGAAAGGACTGGAGATATTGAAGAAACACCAAAAAAAAAAAAAAGCCCTCATAATTCATAGAGGGAAAAGAAATTTCAGATGAAATTATCATAAGAAACCCTCAGATTGAGATGAGATTGCATTTGTGGGGGAAAAAAATAAGCTATTATGAAAAGAAACATTTAGGAAAGGAAAAGGAAATAAGATTTAAATATGACCAATGAAATAAAGAAGTTCTAGAAAACAAAGTTGATAAAGTCTCACACAAAGTAAAGCAGAAAGAAAAGAAATACCTATAATAAGAGAAAAAAGATAATACTAAATGATTAGTCTAAGAGGCCTAACATCCCCCCCCAAAAAAAAACAGAAAGAAGAAAGGAAACAAAGGGAGGAAATCAACAATGAAAATAATTCAAAAATTAACTAAAACTGAAGAAAATGAAAGCAGAAATTTTCCACCAATGGAATGAAATTATACCACACTGAAATTCTAGAACACTGTTGACAAGAACAAAATCATATACATTACATAGAAGGGGAAAAGAATATGAAATTGGTCAGAAAAAAGATCACTTTGACTTTCTTACAGAAGAGAAAGAAATTTCTGGTATTTGGAAATTTCAAATTGCTAAATGAAACATTTCCAACCTAGAATTCTAGGTCCTGTTTAAATATCTATTAAATATGAGAATAGGATAAAAAGCCTTTTAAAGTATAAATTGTCTGCAAAAATTTATCCATACATTTTTACTTGCAGAAATAGCAAATATTTATCTTAAAATATCTTTAATAATTTAAAAATAAAAGCCGATATACTTATGAATAAATTTAGCTGAAATTGTGTAAAACCTGCATGAAGAAAAGCTTAAAATTGCCTAAGACAATAAAATGGAGGGCGAGAATAAAATAGAGAGCACTCAGTACTGCAAAGATTCCAAACTTCTCCAAATGAATCTACCAATTCAATGCAATTATTCAAAAGTATACAAGAATTTAAAATTGTTTGAGGGATAAGAAAGACCTTCATATGCACAAAATTTAAGGATCCAGAAAAAGGCTGAAATTTTCACTACATAAAATGAAAAAGTTTGTACATGCTGAAATTCACTCCAAAGTAAAAACAAAATCCAGATTAGGAATAAAATGTGTAATATATCACCTCTAAATGGTTAATATCCTTAATATTTAAAAAGCACCAATAAATCAGTACAAAAGATAAAGACCCCACATGAAAAAAAAAATGGGCTGAAATGTATTCAGGGTAATATACAGTGTGTTAGGGTTAGTCTTAAAAAATCATATGCAGCATTGTAAATCATTGTTTCCTCAATTTAAAAAATCTGGTAATAAAGTGGAAAGTATTACAGTTTCTCAGCTTTCTTTGCTATCACCAAACACCACAAATTTCACTTTATGACTTCTGTAATGAATTCCTGAGTGGGCTAGGAGTTAAAAGGACAGATAGAGCTACCATCAAAATCCCTGGCATGGAGAAGACGGAAAAGTAACTAGCAAGTGCATTCTGATCACAGGGTCCATGAAGGAAGCAGGTGCAGAGAACACACTCTTTGGGACGCAGCATCTTTCAGACCTGACACGGGGATGAATTACATTATCCATCTGTTGATGGCTCTGCAGGGCTCCTTAGCCAAGAGAAAAGAGCTCTTTTGTTTTGGTAGTGCTCTGAAAAAGCATTTTAGTAATGTTGGCCCCTTTGTTGGTGAAGCAAGCGGGCCAAAACAGTGGTGTAAGTCTCAGCAAATTGGCCCCTAAAATTGGCAAAGACTTTAGAACAACTAGCCATAATGGGGAAGTCGGGAAGGATAGTCAAAGCAACTGATAGAGCACCTAGAAGACAGTGTCACTGACCTCGATGGCATGCAAGCGCCTCTCCAGAGTTTCCAGAGATTGATTTCATCAGTTGTAGGGCTCTGTATAATGTAGAATCCTCCCACTTCAACAAAAAGCAAGAAGTTCCATCATGACGATTTTGTTCTCTCTCGATTTGTCTTTTTCACTTTACTTTTTTTTTTAAGATTTATTTATTTATGCATACAAGAACTGGGGTACGGCCAGAGGTGTGGGGGATGAGAGGATTCACCAGAGACAGAGCAGGGAACAGAACAGGCAGACCAACCTAAATATACTGCTGAGGGGAGCAGTGGGCGAGTCAGGAGAGGTCTGCTGCACCATGTGGGTAGCTCCCTGGCCAGGGATTGAACTAGTGCTGCAGTGGCTGCAGGTAGCTTCATAGGTTGCGTCTTAACCCCTTGAGCCACCAGGTAGGCCTCTTTTTTGCTTTCTATCTAATGTTGCTCTAAAGAAAGAAAAAATTTAATTATGAGCAATTATCTCTAATAGCAGATTATATACAAATACTAGAGTATTTAACTCAAATGTTGAATTGATGAAATTAGGTAATTTATATTTCATAACAAGTATATATTTGTATTTTGTTTTTAACAAATAAGTGAAAATGCTGAATGTAAGGGACAGAAATGCTTTCATTTTACTGCTTGGTACATGCACATTCTATTAAAGTCTATTTTTGCCTTATTGAATTAGGAAGAACAATGGATTGCTCTATATTTCCTCTTCCTTCTCTGTCATTATTTTCAGTATTAAATAGTTGGTAATACAAAGAACTGCCATGAGTGAGAAAGGATATGATAGGGTTCCTTAGTCATTTGTACTTTGTAGAAGGCCTTTGCCTTCTTTCTGCCTCTGAAGCCTGTTCTATTCAAAGGAAAGCATGAACTCTAGGGGCTGTCAGTGCCCTGTTCCCTCTTAGTTATAAATACGAGATCACTTAATACTCACTTTGAGTGAATTCCCACGCATGGGTGATTCCACTGTAACTCTGGGCTGCCAGGGCGCTGCAAGTGCCATCTACAAATGAGGTGTCCAGGGATGGCAGTGGACACAGAGATTAAGTGTATGTCCACTGCTAGTGTGGTTACTCCATTAGCCCATCAAACTCCACTTGGCCAATATAAGTTCAAAGATAAAATTATAAAGGATATTAGGTGAAAACAGCAGAATTAGTCCAAGCATGAAACTTTTATCTTGGAAAGCCCCTTACTTATTTGTGTTCCAAGGCCACAAACCCCAAACTACAACTGGAGGATAACCCCAGTTAGGGGTAGGGTCAGGTGGGCGGGGTCTGTGTTGTAAGGCTGCAAAAGAAATTGGACAGCAAGCAGGGGAACAGCTAGGGCAAAATTCTTTTCTTTGTTTTTTGTTTCCAGGGGCAGCTAAACATGGTACCCAGTGACCTGATTCTTTTTTCCCCCTCACCACACTTCGTATCCCATGTCCTTTCCTCTTCCCGCACCCTTTTTATCTCAGAGCCTTTATGGTGATTTTTGATGGTCACTGTTTTTTTTTAAGGGTTTTACATGATCAAATTATCTGCTATGTCATTGTCCAGTATGTTTTATTGTTCTGACTTGCTTTACTACTCATCATTTTTTTCAAACACCCTCCATTTTGTTGAAAATGGCTGCATTGCAACTTTTCTAAACTACACAAAATGCTCATAGTATCAAAAATCATTCCTTGATCCAGCCCTCCCACAACGGACATGTAGGCGCTTCTAAGCAGAGCAAGCTGTTGGCCATCGCCTCCAACACCCAAGTCCCTGCCTGATGTGGGGAGGAGGGAGTTCAGCTGAGGGTTCCTCCGGCCTCAGGGACCTACCTTAGGAGGCGGCATTCTCATGGAAATGGACTCAGTGGTCCTAAAGTTTTCTCAGATTGCTGAGAATCTTCTTGCCCATGTCTGTCTGGAACTGTTCACATACCTCCAGCGGAATAGTACCTGTATCCTCGATGGTCTCCGCGAGCTGGCTACAGGCCACATACAAGGCAGCTAGACACCCACAGGCCTGCCAAATGGCATTGTCCTGTTACTGTTTTGAACATGAGCATCAGGCAACATCTCAGTGACCTCTTCCTTCTGCTTCTAGGTTCTTTGTAACTGCACGGTCAAATGTCCAGTAGGCCACCTTAACCTATGGGAAGCCCCTCTATAATCCCGCATGAGAAAGTACTCTGTGCCCTTTGGCTTATCAAGGCTGCTGCCTGGACAGAGAACAGGACTTTCCTGCAGTAGAGTCTCTTGCTGATAGCAGGGCCTGAAGGAACACAGTGTAACAACCTTCTCAGCTTTGGAATTCATCCCACCTCCACTCACAAAGAACCTGCATTCCTCAACACAACTTTCATGCAGATCTTGGATCTAACTTCCAAAGGGCTTTTGTGCCAGCCTTGTTCTGCCCTCAGAGGTTACTAAGTCTCTGTTTCTAAGTCTCCCATAAGCCATAGAAAATTTTCAATAAGAGAAAAAAGAAAGAAAGAGAGAAAAACAGTCATCTCCAGGAGAAAAAATTGTATTTGGTTAATAAAAGTAAATGAATGGACAGATAGATAAGCAATGTACATCACTATTGATAAGGGATAGAGAAATTTAACAATATCATTTGACTACAGATGTGTCAAAAATATTAGTAATAATAAACCAACCTTGAATTAATGTGTGATTAATTTATGATACATGAATTAAAACATTGAAGAAATGAATGTGTTTTTTTCCCTTTACTTTTAGATTCATTTCAGAATAACAGTGTTTAAACCACAAGTTCAAGTAAATACTTCCTGATATTCTGATCAACCCTGTTACAGAATGCTGAAGCCTCTCCAATATTCATTTTAAATCCTTTTATTACATCTCATTCTTGATTTATGCTACAGAAGCAAGCAGCAGCACTTTTTAAAAATGTAAAAAAATCAGCCCATATTTTTACACAAATACAAATCTTATTCCCAGTTCTTGGCCTGAAATATTTTCCCTTAATACTACATGGTATACCCATTACTATTAGTTTTTGCTAAGCAAAAATAAATGAAAAAAAAAATTGTTTCTACTGCAGCCCAAATATCCGAAAGAAAAACATAACAAAAAAAAAAAAATACCAGTGGTAAAGTAATTTACAGTGGGAAGCATAGAGCTAATTCTGGACTGTAGATAGAAAGAAGCAATCCTTTCTATCATGACTTTGCCAAGGCACATGTAAGTGGAGACCAGAAGTATAGAGAACTGTAGTTACAGAGTTAAGCTCATTCTTGCTTTGTTATGACACTTTGCTAATGATCGTTGCTATCTATTGTAAAAGGTCAATACTAACAAAAATATTAGCAAACACCTTCTAGATATACATACTATCAGATGCTTGAAAAACAAGGAGAAAACATATCTTCAGGTGGACATATGATTATTCAGTCATTTATTAAAAGAAAAAAGCAAAATTCAATGTATATTTCTCTTTTATATATGAAACTATCATGAAAGACTACATAGAAAGTATTCTTAGCATGTCTTGATGGAAAACACAGCTGCAGCTGGAGATCTGATATGTTAACAGTTGAAACAAGATCTAAACTAATGTGAACAGTCTAGGCTGATGGTCCAAAATCAAGTAATTAAATTTAACCAGGAAAAAATATAGAATGGGAAGGGAGAGGCCTATCTAGTAGAAAATACTATCTTAACAAACGAGATGTAGATTTAAGAAAACAGTTTTCATTGAGATATCACTGACACATGATTGTCTGAAGTTATGCTATTTATTTGAAGTTCAAATTATGTGCAAAATTAAATAACTTCTACTTTAAAACTAAGAAACAAAGCGGTGATAAGCATAAAATTCTTGCAGCGGTTCCCAGGTGGAGCAATGCGAGAAGAATAACAGTGAATGCCAAAGGGCACCAGCATCCGGTGGATCAGCCATGTTTTGTTTCATAAATGAGGTATAACAAGATGTGCATGTATGTATGAATTATTTCAAAATTAAATTTGAAAATAATAAAAACTTAAATAGATAGTAATTATATGTGTTCAACCAGAGATGCAGAACCAGTAGGAGATAAATATAATGTAATTGGTTACAGGGAATTGGGTAATTATGAGAGCTGGTTAAATATTCTCAGTAAGGCTTTTGTCTCTGCTTTTAAAGCTGGAGCATGAAGTTTACTAGGCAAGCAGCCAGGAACGGAAGATGGATATACAATGGGGGTAGTCAGGGAAATACTGAAACACACAATAAGAATGAGTTGAAACCCCCAAAAGATAAGCTGTTACCCATGTCAGTTTTTGTCACTTCTGAACCTTGATGTCAAGGGTATTCTGCAGATGTTCTAGAGTCCTTCACCACAGAGCTAATGCACAAACCTGACCCAGGAGTTAAAGAAGCTGAATTGAGGTGGAGGCCAAGGTAGAGCAGTTACAGGACCAGCTGCTACTTCACCCCAAGAAGGTGAGTCAGCTGATCTAAAACATGTGTGAGCTACAAAAAAAGTTACTTCCCTCCAGACCTTCCCAAGTATCTCCCCTGTGGTACATCTTAACATGCAAGGAAGGCAATAAGGAATAAAGTAGTTTAGCATAACCAAACTGACACCTGATGAAGCCTAAATGACATACTGCTGGCATGCCACTCTACAGTATAAGGATGCGCACCATCTGTTTTCTCAGCCTTAACAATTTTATTCTACTTGGTAGACAATAGCTACATTCAGTTCTGAGTATTGCATTTTAAGAGGGTCTTGGAGAAATGAAATGTGATCTGAAGATGCACTCATACTAATAAAATAAGGAGGACTCTGGTGATTCTTAAGATTTTTGAAGCACACTCATGTGTAAGAGGTAGTGTGTTTGTACAGTTTGCTGCAGAGGATCGGCAGTTAAAATGCCACAGGAAGACTGATCTTTTAATTCAATTTAAAATCTAACAAAAACCCTTTAGCAAGCTTTACAAATGCCAGTATTGTGTGTGTTTAATTATATGTGCAAAGGTGATAAAAATGTTTGTTGGATTAATCATTAATGGACAACTGGGACACTTTTCTATCAAATAAAATTGAATTAGTTAACTGTGAAATGAAGTACGTATTGCACAATTCCATTGTTTCACAACATAATAGGCATGCCATTTCTATATATGTGCATGTTCTTTCAAGGCTATAAAAACAGAAAATGAGAAAGTTTAAAAACTTAAGGAAAGCCCATAAAAGATTCAGAAAATCTCATCTTTGAGAAATTACAGTTTAATAAAATAATAAAAATAGCACGACTAAAAGTATTTTATACTTTCTTAGGTAGGTAGAATGAGTCGAAGTATAAAACTAGGTGGAAGGTAAATAAAGGTTTCCATTTTCACTGGTAGTGATGTCTATTAGTTCTCTATTAGGCAGTAGACCAAAATATGATTGCATTTTTTACTTATGTGCAATGACTTAATAGTCACCATCCAGTTGAATGTGACTAATTCTACTTCACATATGAAAACACTGATTTAAAATAGTAGTCACTTAAGGAAAAGTCATGGTTTTGCATATGTTTCCCTGGTATTCTGAGAAATATTTATATATCTATATCTTTATCTATAGATTTATCTACATTTATATGTGTATCTTTATCTATATCTCAATGTTTGCATCATAGGCAGACAATATCCCTAACAGTAACCTTTGCTAGGAATACCAAAATACTCTGCTGAAACTCAGGATTTTGAATTGCTTTCCATTTTTTAATTATTAATGCCTTCCTTTTTTTTTTTCTACCCGTTTTCCTCTTGTTAATTTTTGTAAGCCAGGTGTCAGTATTGACACAGAATTGCACTGTAGAAAGACAGCTCCATGGCATCTGCTGTGCTCTCTGGCTTCCCACAGTCACACACAAATCATCCTGCTCTAGGCTCATATTCAAGGTTCCTTCTGTCCAGTAGCTCAAACACAAAATTTCAAAACTGAAATATGTGAGGACAGTCTTAATCAAAATACTTCCTCAACAGTAACAGATTTTCAAAAAAAAAACCTACTGAACCATTATGTCACATCCTTGTTTTGTTTTTTTCGCAGAATAGGTTTTCTGCCTTCAGGTGTGGTCACCATATATTTATAAACAAAGAGATATGAATTTGCATTGCATATAAAAAAATTCTCCTAGAGTTTTCTATATCCCTCCTTTCAAACTATACTTTTCTTATTCTCTTTTTAGACCCAGCTACAGAAAATTGAATTAATTTTATTGAATTAATACTGAGAAGTATTATGAGAAATTACAAGACCCTTCCTTGGTTTATATTTACTTTTCAGTTTTGACTGAATATTACCACCATCACCAACCAGGCCCACCTCACTAGATAAGTAATTTGCTGAATATCTGTTCTTAAATATGTAATAGTGCTTGAAGGTTGCAGAAACTGCCTCTCAAAAAGATGCCACTTTAGCATAAGGATTATTTTGAACTGAAAATAACTAAGAAGAACCAGATAGAAGAAAAGCTCTCATTTCCCCCTCTATTTATCTAAAAACAGGACAAAAATTTGCGTTTCCCTCCTTCTCTATCAGGAAGTAAAGAAGTTAATCATAGCAAACAACTATAACACTTTGTCAGTCTGAAACCAGCACAAAAGGAAACTAGTAACAAACCTCACCTACTATTAGTTCCCTGAGTATTTGCCTTTCCACAATTTGTGCCCCTGGAAACCTGAAAACCTTTTCTTTTATCTTGCCACTACTCTAAAAATGTATAGTTAAAGGCCTCCCCTGGTGGCACAGGCAGTTAAGAGCAGCACTATGAAGCTGTCTGCAGCTTTTACAGCACGAGTTCAATCCCCAGCCAGCCGGCGAGATACCCACAATGATGCAGCAGACCTCTCCTGTCTTGCCCGCTGCTCCCCTCAGCAGTGTATTTTGGTCAGTCAGCCTGTTCTGTTCCCCGCTCTGTTTCTGGTGAATCTGCTCACCCTCCCGCATATCTGGCCTGTACCCCTATTCTTGTATGCATGAATAAATAAATCTTAGGAAAAAAAAAATATTGTTGGCCCTCCCAGGTGGCGCAGCAGGTTGAGCACAACGTTGTGAAGCTGTCCACAGCCTCTGCAGCGCAGGTTCAATTCCTGGCCGGCCAGGGAGATTGCCACATGGTGTGGCAGACCTCTTCTGTCTCGCCCACTGCTCCCCTCAGCAGTGTATTTCAGTCGTCTGCCTGTTCTGTTCCCCGCTCTGTCTCTGGTGAATCCTCTTACCCTCCACAATCTCTGGCCTGTACCCCAGCTCTTGTATAAAAGTAAATAAATCTTTTAAAAAAAAAGTATTGTTAAGATGCTACATAAACCCAACTCCAAATCACCTCCTCCAAGGAGGTGATCCTGTATATGTTTCCGTATGTGATCCTGTATGTGTTCCTGATGCACGTGTTAATAGATTCTGTCTATCTCTTGTATTCTGCCTTTGGTAGTCTAATTCACAGCCAATGAACCTAAGAAGGGCAGCAGGAAAGTAGTTTTCTCCCTCCTTCACTCTGCAAATTGTACTGTATTTGGGGAGCGGAGGTGTTTTGCATTTAACTAAATTATTGCATTTATTTCTCTGTTTTTTGTTTTTTTTTTGGGGGGGGTTATTTTTTAGCTTTCTTGAAAAAGGTAAAAAATCTACTCATGCTCAATGCTTCTTTCTGTCACACTAGTATTCCTGGCACTTTGTTTTTCTCAAGGGCTGACAGGCCCAAAATGGAGTCAGATATGCCAAGTCCCAGCAATACTTAATACCTGACCTAATTCAGATGCAGCCTCTCTGAACAGTGGAATTTTAAACCAATCAATCTGGAATTTCTTGGTCAGCTCTGAGGTAATGAACATGATGGGACGCATTGCTTTCTCCTGAGGGAAGGTGACTTTGCCTAAGATCTTTCCTTTCTTCTCCCATCCTCTTTTCTGACTATAAAAACCTTCCATTTTGCACAACGCTTTGCAGTCCTTTTCTAGCTGCCTGGGATGCGAACTGATTTATATATATTTTAACAGAGTCAATTAAATCTCTAAATGTAGTCGGATGAATTTTATTTTTCTAACCCTATTAACTTTTTATTCATTCTCCTAATGAGAAAAGAAAGGTTGTAACTTACTTCTTGCTTTCAAAACAATGCTGTAATGAATACATGTCCTCATCATGCCACCTTATAGAGCTGTATAGAGGGTCCTCTGGTAAATATCCACAAGTGGAATTGTAGGCATTGGTTCACATGGTTTTAACTACATAGGGTCAGCTCACAATCTACAACAACTACATAAGTTTACATTCCTTTCCCACAGTTTTACCAGTATTTTGGGATACCCAGCTATCAACATTTTGCCAAACTGATGTAGGTAAAGTCCTATCTCATTGTTGATTTAATTTGGCCAAGGGAAGTTGCTCAGCTCTTCACAGAGCTCTTAACCATGCAATATTTCTTGGATGGAAATTGTATAGTATTTTTTTAAAAAGATTGATTTTATTTATTAATGCATACAGGAGCTGGGATATAGGCCAGAGGTTTGGGGGCTGAGAGGATTCACCAGAGAGAGTGGAGGGGAGCAGATGGATTGACTGAAATACACTGCTGAGGGGAGTAAGGGGCGAGGCAGGAGAGGTCTGCTGGGCCATGTGGGTTAGCTCTCTGGCCTGGGATCGAACTCCTGCTGCCACGACTTCCTATTGCTTGATATGCTGAGACTTAACCCAGTGCACCACCAGGGAAGCCCTGTAAATTGTACATTATTCTCTTTTGTCCATTTTTTAAAAACTGGATTGCTGGATTTCCTGTCATGCTGGTTTTTAGGAATTCTTGACATATTCTACATGCCAATCTCTCATTTATGTTATGCGTTGCAAATATCTTCTCCCAGACAGATCTTTCATTTAAAGTATTCAAATGCACATTTCTTTTCTTTCTTTCCTTTATGGTTTGTCCTCTTACACTTTTAATCAATATATCTTTTCACTACCTCAGGGTAACATATTTCTTTTCTTGAATTTTTCTCTTTTCTTTTTAGAAATTTTACTTTTCACTGTCATGTGTAATACTGATATGGTATGGCTTATTTAAAAAAAGAAAGCAAAATCTAATCATGTAAATTTATAGCTTTGGTTCATTTTATTAAAAATTAATAATCCAGCAGCATCCGATGTAGCTAATAAAAGGGTGCTGCAAGAGAGCACATAAAATGAAAGGCTTTATAGTCAGGAGATTTTTAAACAAAATAGGGATTTTGAAAAAGAAAGGTTTTTTAACAAGAGATTGTTTTAGGCAAGCTTACCCTCCCTTAGGAGAGAGGAGGGGGATCTTACTGCTGTTGTTGATTAGTCAGGATTACATTCCTGGGGGAGGTTAAAATTGCAATTAAGTTGAATATTAAATCTTAGTTTGGAGGCACGACTTGGCAGGAATTATTCCATTTTGGACATGCTGTTTCTTTTGTTAAACAAGCTCCAACTTATTTTTTTTTTGTATCAGTTTCTCAAAACTATCTACTAAGCAATCTTTTTCTCATTTACAATTCAACTTTATTACATAACAAACTTATTTGTTTATAATTGTACGTACATGTATTTCTGAGTTCTTCTTTATGTTTTATGATAAATACCTCACTGTTTCATTATTATATTTATGGTTTTGTACTTTGTCTTATATCTACCAAGATCTGCTCCCATTCTTTAATTTTCTTTAAATGAAAAGGACTAAAATGTTCATGAACCTTTATTTTTTCACATAAGTTTTTGAATAAAGTTGTTAAGTTCTCCCCAAATGCCTGATTGAATTTTGATTGAAAATAAGATAGCATCTCCTTGAAAATATTGACCATGCATCCTTTACATCCTTATTCTGCCTGGCCCATTAATCCTGCTGACTTTGGGTTTCAGTCTATTGCCTTTCTCTTAGAGCAGTGACAGGATGGTCCCCTAATTTTTTTCCTGTGCACTGGTATTGGAGTATTAGCTATCTTGACAAGTGATGTGTGCCAAGACAGTGATTAAAATTCAGGCCCTAGCTTGTGTCCAATTGTTAAGTTTAGAAATGGAGTGGGGTGCAGAGAGCTTGTGGCTTAACAACCAAGGCTCAAGCATTCTATTTTAATTTTCACCTCCTCCCACAGTGTCATTGTGGCTGAGAGACAAGCAGGAGCCTCAAGTCTTCCTACGCCTGGTCTCATTCAGTGTCCATTGGAAGGGTTCCAGCTCTATTTCACATTACTCCTCCATGCTTGGTTAATGCAGCCACTTTTCCATTTTGGGATCTGACTTCCCCTTACACTATTAATACTACTACCAGAGGACATGCTTATTACTTCAGATTATCCAGAAAACTTAATAGTATTGAAAGTTTGCAGCATTAATAAAATGGAGGTTTAGATTTTGTTTCATAAAAAATGTATCAGCAGACATAAGCAAAATTCCTGCAGTAGAAGCAAATTAGGAAATTTACCATGTTGGGATAAATTCTTTCTCTCACTGTTCAGAGGATGACTACACATACTTTTCTTTGTCATAAAGTACATGCAAATAGAAGATATTGCCTTCCCTGGGGAAAGGTAGTGAATAAAAGTACAGACTTGGCAGTCAAATTGCCTGGATTTGAATCCATGCTGTCTTTTATTTACAGTTTGCAAGTAAAGATACTGATAGTGTCTACCTTATGGAAATATATGTAGATAGATAGAAATAAAGATATACAGACAAAATCTTTAAAATCGGGCCTTGCACATAGTAGGTACCTTATAAATGTTAACTGTCGCTGTTATCCCAGTGTTTTCAACAGTTCCAGGGGCTTGAAATTTCAGGTTCTAGAAACCCAAGTTATTAATACTTTTGCTGCATTTTCTGCCCTCTAGTGGTAATTTTAATTATTTCTTTTGATTTTAGATGAAATTCTTGTAAAATCCTTTGTTTTGTGGGTCCTATAAAGCCCAAATTATTTTTAGTGTAATCTCATATTTGTGTGACTACAAGCAATTTGCAGTTGCTTTTCATGGGTTTGATAAAGGATATTTTGGGGACTGTTTTGCGAAAGGAATTTTCTCTTCCATACCTGTTTGAATTCATTTAGCTAAGAAAGATCTATCCAAACAGTTCTTTTTCTCTAGAAATAAAATCTGTTCCTTTACCTACACTTATCTATGAGGTGCTATTCCATTTTAAGCTCTGTATAGGTAACAGAGTATTTTATATTCAAGTTATTCATTTTTTATTTCCTGAAAAGTAAGCATTTACCTGCAAAAATAATGATGTAGCAAATACAGAAAAGCAGACTCCACAAGCTACTGAAAGATTTAATCAAAGAATAATAAAAAATACTTACTTGAAGTTATCTGTTGCTTTGAAAAATCTCTCCATTTCCACCCTTCTTTTTTTTTTACTGCCTTTTTAATATACTATAAGTTATTCTGAATTTAGAGATAAAATAGTTCATTCTTTCTCCCCCAGCTTTATTGAGAAAAAGTTGACATAAAACTTTGTGTAAGTTTAAGGCTTATAATGTGATGATTTGATACATGTATATATTGCAAGATGATTCCTACTGTAGAGTTAGTGGAGATCTCCTCTCCTCACATCGTGACCACTGTGTATGTTGTCAGAACATTTAACATCTATTCTCTCAGCAAGTTTCAAGTATCCAGTACAGTGCTGTTGACTACATTCAGCATGCTATATGTGGAACAAGGCATAAGTATTCTTAGCCATTGCTTTGTCATTTTGTGTGTAACTGCCATTTTAGAATTTTAGGTTTTGCTGTCCCGGGAATGACAACTGCATGCTAGAGATAGTTTCGACAGTTTCGACCCTCACTCCACCCTCGCCCTCCGGTCACCAATGAGGGCGAACTTGCAGTAATTGGAGCTGCAGGCTGGACCTGCATCTCGGCAGGGCCAGTCAGCTTAGAATTATAGCCGGGCAAAACTACCATGAGATACCATCTTACACCAGTGAGAATGGCACATATTAAAAAAACTAGCAACAACAAATGTTGGCGAGGGTGTGGAGAAAAAGGAACTCTCCTGCACTGTTGGTGGGAGTGCAAACTGGTCCAACCACTATGGAGAGCTGTGTGGAGATTTCTGGACCTACTAAACATAGAGCTTCCACAGGATCCAGCAATTCCACTCCTAGGTATTTACCCAAAGGACACAGAAACATCAATTCCAAAGAGCACCTGCACCCCTATGTTTATAGCAGCACTATTTACAATAGCTAAGCTTTGGAAACAGCCCAAATGCCCAAAAATAGATGACTGGATCAAGAAGATGTGGTACATATACACCATGGAATATTACTCAGCATTCAAAAAAGATAAACACATGCAATTTGCAGCAACATGGATGGCGCTGGAAGGGATCATGCTCAGCGAAATAAGCCAAAAAGAAAAAGAAAAATACCGGATGGTCTCACTCATAGCAGGAATCTAGAAAACTTAAATAAGGGACCAGGAAAATGAATATAAGAAAGTGAAAATCAAAATCAACAAAAAACTATGAACCAGAGACACTTTTTTGGGGGTGGGGGGCGGGAGGGGAAGGATTGGGGTCAGAATGGGGTGTTTGCAATTGTATGGGGGAATATAAAAATAAAATTTATTATTTAAAAAAAAAAAAAAGAATTATAGCCAGGCAAAGTTGGAGAACGCATCCTTGTAGCCAATGGGTAACTGCCAGCATGATTTAACCCTATAAAAAAAAACAAAAAAAAAAAACCCTGCTTCCTTTGTTCGGGGCTCTCGATATCTGCCACTGCATTGGTAGGTGCCATGAGCCCAGACTCGAGTCTGTAATAAACTCCCTTTTGTGTTTGCATCGGCTGTCTTTGGGTTCTTGGAGGCTATGCTCGCTGAGACTACTGATCTTGGGCACAACACTAGACTTTAGATTTCTAGAACTTATACTTTTTATCATTGAAAGTTTGTAGGCTTTGGGGCCTCCCTGGTGGTGCAGGTGGTTGCACTGTGAAGCTGTCTACAGCCTCTGCAGTGTGGGTTTGATGCCAGCCGGCCAGCGAGAGTCCCACATGGTGCAGCAGACCTCTCCTGTCTCGCCCGCTGCTCCCCTCAGTAGTGTATTTCTTCAGTCTGCCTATTCTGTTCCCCACTCTGTCTCTGGTGAATCTTATCACCCCTGTGCATCTGGCCTGTATCCTGGTTCTTGTATAAAAATAAATAAATCTTTAACAAAAAAAGTTTGTAGCCTTTGGCCAAAATATCTCCATTTCCCTTATCCCCCCAGCTCCTGGCAACCACCATTCTATTCTAAAAAGCAGACTATTCTTTTTTTTTTTTTTTTAAAGCAGACTATTCTTAACTGTCTTATGGTGAGGAGAGTTATTGTCAATGAGTATAAACAAAGATTCCCAGATCTCCTTCCCATTTCTTTTATCTTCTGTATCAGAATATGAATAACAAAGACCTAATTTTTCTTTTTTTTTATAGACTACATATATTTTTTAAAGATTTATTTATGCATACAAGAACTGGGGAACAGACCAGAGGTGTGGGGGGTGAGAGGATTCAGCAGAGGCAGAGTGGGGAGCAGGACAGGCAGATTGACTGAAATATACTGCTGAGGGGAGCAGTGGGCAAGACAGAAGAGGTCTGCTGCGCCACGTGGGTTGCTTCCTGGCTGGCTGGGGATCGAACTCGTGCTGCAGAGGCTGTGGGTAGTTTCACAGTGCTGAGTTTAACCCCTTGTGCCACCAGGGAGGCCCGACAACATAACTCTTTATACAGAGAGAGTGGTAAAATAACTTCTTGGGCTACACAACTACAGAAATAGCTATATCATAAAGAAGACTCCATTAAATTGTAAGAAATTAATCGAGTTGTCCAAAGGTCTTGAATTTTTATTTATAAACCAGGAAATGGGACTCAGAACAGAAAGTTGAAGAACTACAATAAACTACCTGATTCAGTGAGTGGATCAAATATTCAAAAAATGATCTTAATAGCTTAATTTATCCATATATTATTTTGTCCTTGACCAGGATAAGACCATAAATATGATTGAAGGACAGAATCTCCCACCTTAACAAGCCTATTCAATTTGCCTGAGAATATTTACTTCATGCTCCCTAAAACTTCCCTCTTTGAGCATGGCAGGTAATGTGCTTACTATAAAGAAAATTTTATTACCTTTCAGAGTTAGTGAAATAAAGAAGACATGTCCTTCTGATGTCAGAAATGTAAGCTAGAATTTTGTAATCACTACCACAGGGTGACAAAGGCAGCACAGAGTAAAGGGTTAGGGTCTGACTGGTCACTTTAGAGGATGCAACAGTCACTCTAGGAATGGCTGTAGTGATCTTTCAGGAATAAATGTCTGTCAACAAATAAAATTCAACTTAGTGGTTTTTTTTATTTAAATATTTTATTTTATATAATTCTTACATCTTTTTTCATCTTTGCACAATGGATGCATTTTCATTTTGGTTGTATTCCCATACAATTGCACCCCCCCTTATTTTGACTCTAGTCCTTCCTTTCCCGTCCCTCCCCTTCCACCCCTGTGATGTGTCTCTGGTTTATAGTTGCTTGTTGATTTTGATTTTTACTTTGTATTGATTAGTCTTTTTCCTGGCCTCTTATTTAGGTTTTCTAATTTCCTGCTATAAGTGAGACCATCCAGTACTTTTTTTTCTTTCTGACTTATTTCGCTGAGCATGATCCCTTCTAGCTCCATCCATGTTGCTGCAAACTGCATGTGTTTATCTTTTTTGATTGAATACACAATATTCCATTGTGTATATGAACCACATCTTCTTGATACAGTCATATAATTTATGGGCAAGCTAAGCTATCGAAACAACTCAACTGAGTGTTTTTTTAAAGATCTTACTAGCTTTATTCAAAGACTCATGAATAGGGCCACCTCCAACCTAGCACATAGAAAGGGACTCCAAGTGTCCACACAAAATGAAAGACTTTTATAAGGGAGAGAGAAAAAGAAAGTTGTACTAGCACAGAAGTGGATGGGCTGTGGAGAGGTCACTTTCCTTTAGTGGATGGCAGTGGTCCTTAGGCAGATTTGCTCACAAGTAGTGATCAGATAATTCCTGATTGACTGGTTCAAGATTCTATTTCTAGAAGAGTAGAAGCTATAATTAAGTTAAATCGTGATTTGGTGATGTGCGGCTTAACATACAGGACTCTATTTTTGGACCTATTGTCTTGTTTTTAACATAAACTAACCTGAGATTTAAGCAGTGATTCTTGGGCAACAGCACTAGTA
>NW_023605131.1:0-27571 GCF_014898055.3 Talpa occidentalis
CTTTGTTCTTTCTAGTCACTCCAGGTTTTTTTTTTCTCCAGAGTAAACCTTGACTCCTAAAATGTTGTTTGTATTTTCCTGCTTCAGTATTTTCCTTTAGTGAGATTTATATCAGATTTTTGTAATTAATGACCTGATTTTTTTTAACTTGGAAAAGGAATTTTAATGTTAATGGGAGATTGTTAGAAACTCAGACTGCAGACATAAACTCCACGAATTTCAAGTTAAATGTTAAGCGGTAAGCTTTTAACATGGTTTGTTTGAGCAGCTGAGTTATGTTTGAGGGCTGTAGCTGATTTATTTTAAAAATGTTTTTTCAAGGAGGGCTCATCTGTTCGCCTCTTCCTCATGTGAATGGAATGTGGTGCAGCATGGAGCCCCAAACAGGATACAGTTGTTCTAGGCATTCTTCCTATAGCGTGGTGTAGGCCCATCTAGAAATTCAGGCTCTCAGCTAAGTATTTTTGGTTTTAAACTATTTTTGAAGTACAGCTAACATTGGCAAAGGACCTTAAAAGAGCTCTTAATCCATTATAAAAGTGAAGAAATGTTTTGTTTCAGTCATGAATATTTAGTTTCAAATTAATTGTCAATTTTTTTAAACTTTTTCAGTATTGGAGTAATAGTCATTTTGTGATTAGAACCCCATTCTACTGTGACTTTCGTCAGATGGTGGTTCATTGCTTCCCCTTAGGCTGTGGAAGTTCCTCATAGAATGATATATCTTTAGAGTCTTGAATTACTTAGTTATGCATGAGTTTCTAGTTTCTTTACATTCCGGTGCACCTAGACCCATGAAATATTTACTACAAATTCACCATAAAAGCTGTCGATCCATTGGCTTTTATAAATATTTGTGTTTTCATGTACTTGAAATGTTTTCAACTTGGATACAAAATTAATAATGGCTACATCTCTGATTTGCCACTTAAAAAACTGTATTTTAACTGTCTTTAATTTTTCCATGAAGCAGGAACGCTCACATTTTTAGGTTTGCTCATTTAATATGTATAAAATGTTTCTTTAACAAGTACTATAAAAATTGTTTATCAGCATTTAGAACTTATTTGTAGTTTAAGTATAATTGCACAATTTGAAACTTGCAAGTCCTGGTTTTATTTGCTATTTAAGGAGCATAGTATTTGGATTTCCAATTTGTAAATGATACAAGTATTAATGTATTAGAAATAGGACATTATAAAATATTCTCTACATTTCTGGTGGCTAACTCTACCAGTTACTTGCACTTAGCTATCTTCCAAGTTATTTATTTTAGCCTAGAAACTAGACGTTTTATTTCTAACTCAGTAATTTAACTTATGGTAAACTGGCCTGTTGAAATTTACCCTTAGAACTCTGACCCCCTTAAAAAAGCAGTTGTGAGAGGTTCTCTTCACAAGAATGTTTTTCATATTATAAAATGACTAGGTCTCATAGGAAATGCAAAACACCTGTATTATTTGCCTAAGAAAGAGGCACTCAGACAAGAGTTTACTTCTTTTTTAAATCCCACTTAATTGAATTGTATCTTTAGCCACTTAGATAATACCTTTTGTGGACCTTTTTGTTAACCTTCACCAGTTGACCTGACAAGGTATTGTTTGAAGAGAAATAGAGCGTTTGATTAGGATTAGCAATCCTCTGGAGAATGTGCCAGCATTTTCTAGTTTATTAAAAGCTAAAAGATACATTTGGAAAATGTACATATTTCATATCAGTTGATCACAAACTGGTAAACATTTTAAAGTTTAATTGACTGCTCTTGGTTTGCCTAGAAACTTTCTTCACTTGCTAGGTAAAATAATAAGATTTTGTGCAGTGAAAATTTTATGAATAAAATCTTAGTCAATGGAATGTGTCAGCTGGCAGTAGTAGCTGGAGATAACAAAATAATTTGGGAATTTCTAGTTTGATAATGTAATTTCTAACCTAAGTAAAAATATTTTGATACATATGTATACTTTAAAGGTTATCCCTGGGGCATGGGTAGCAAGGTCTCACTGTAATTCGATTTTCTAATCATAAATGCTGAAAATAGCAGGGATTAAAGAGAAGTTTTTCATTTTCAAGTTAGGAAAGTGAAGGTATTTTTTGTGAGTTTATCGTGTGGATAGTGTAGCAGTAAGAGATATTTACAATGCTTATTCTCATGTGCTTTTAGCTTTTAAAATACTATTACTCCACAGTGAATTGGAATGGAAAGCTTTAAAAGAAATTTCTTAACAAAATTAACTTTATCACCGAGCTAAATTTACTAAATTTTTTTTCCCCAGAGTTTATTAGTTGTGATCAACAAGATCTTTAGTTTCTTTAAAACATAATAAGAGAAGGGAAAACATGACTTTGAATCTCCTGGGGATTTTTACTGTCTGTGCCAAAAACTTTGGTTTATATCCAAAAGGTCACACAAGTTGCCCTGTAGCAAGAAAGATTGCCTCTTGTGATATATGTAATTTTGTAGCTGAATTGGTGGTTAATTCCATTTACTAAACTTAAATTCTTATATAGTAAAATCACTACATTTGAAGATGGTAGAATTTTGTTTTCATATTTTAAGTTTTTAGGCCATTACCTTGTAGGTAAAATACTTGCTTTTTATTCAGACTTCTACTTCAAAAGTGTTTTTTTATGGCCCCCCCCACCCCAAAATGCATACTTAGAACCTTTATTTCCTTCCTCTTCCTCTCCAGCCTCCTTCACTCTCACCCCCACCCTACATCTGAGTAAAATCCTTTTTTGTAAAAGATGAGTCTTTTAAGAATCAAATGACCTTTGATTTCCGCCCTTCCCCCAGCTTTTTTCTTCTCCCCTAGTAGGAATCTGGAAGGACTTTACTGAAAGGTGGGTTTTGTGTAGTACTTACCTCTTTTACTGCTCCCTTCCCCCATGCTGCTCTCACCAAGCAGCTGGATTTTTATTTGTGCTTAAGGCAGGGGCGGGGGTGGGTAGAGCATGGGGTGGAGTTAAAAGACCAGATGCATCCTGATCATTTAAAATCCTTGTGTGAATGAGTTAGGGAAAAAATTACGTACGTCAGTCATAACTACTGTTTTAAAAAGAGCAATACTTATGTTTTACAAAAGGTCTTAAGGTAAATATGCTTTCCTACTCGGATTCCCGTTTCAGAAGCCATTTCTCTTTTAATATTAGCAGAAAATTTTATATATGTGTGTTTGGTTATATCCCTTTCTTTTTTAAAGTAAACCTACACTAGAATTTTTCTTTTGATTCCTATCAACGTACTTCATTCCTGTATAATAAATGCTAAATATATTCCATTGTATTGATAAAAGCATTACTTTAGATTATAATATAAAAATATAATATTAATTGCTGTCCTTAAATCATTGTAATAATATTGATAACATTGTATTACAAACACCTCTTCACATTTTAAGGTTAAAACCTAGACAATAACCATTAGTGTTTTTTTTTCTTTACCAGACTTTCAAGCCTCTGGTTGAAAAAAGTATACCCAGTTCAATCACTGCGGTAGAATTCCTTGTAGATAAACAACTGGATTTTTTAACAGAAGATAGTGCCTTTCAGCCCTACCAGGTAAGAAATTTTAGGTTGTTTTTAAAAATTAACTATTTATTAAACTTCACTGAGATTCTTTTAAATATTCAACTATAGTTACATCTAGGTTTCCAAGGAGCCCATTCATTATATAAATTTTAAATTATCAGCAAGTCTGTTACTGCTATGAATGAGCCAGGTAGCCATTCTGTTGGTGGGAATACTGCCATTCTAAGAAATGTTCATTGTTAGAAAATAACTGGTTAGATAATAGTATTAATTATCTTTGTCTTCGACTCTAAAGGTAAGAATTGCATCAATTAATGTATTAAATAAGATTAGTGTTTAATGTATGAAAATATATTAATTTAGCACAATAGTACTTTATTTCTATTTATGTGGGAATTTTCCTTGAGGTTTTTTTTTTTAATTGAGTAGTTCAGTTTCTAAATTTTAGTTCTTAGTTGTTACAATTTAAACACAAACATTTCATTGGAAAATATTTTCTAGTACATTTGTTTAGATTTTAATCGTGAAGAAACTCAGTAAGAGTAGTAGTCTAAATGTTTTTTTTAAATTTCTAATGAAGTTCTGTCAGTTAATTTTGAAAGGTATAAGTAAAAATGCACAGAAGTTTGTTCCCTTTGTATATTTGGAATATAGATGAAACTAAATTGCATTTATATATATAGTTTATTTTTTACTGAAACAATTAAAATTATATAAGCACATTAAAGGAAAGGTGACTTGAAGTAGTTTGACTTTTTCCCCCCCCCCAGTGGAGCTAAAAGTCAATTCTTCTGTTTAATTTTAGAATACTGGTTGTCAAAGTAATATGTAAAGACATTGTTTCCATGGGAAGAACACCCGGCTTGAGTTAATGAGCAGTGATTTGGTGTATGCGGAGTTATAATACTTAGGGAATTAGACCAGTTATGCTTCTTCTAGTAGATCTATCAAAATGAGGTCATTCCTTCTCTGTAAATGTTGTTTTCTATTTTGAAATGTACATAGATGTATTTTTGTCTTTCTACATTATCTTTCTTATTTTATTAAATGACCTTGTTTTTTATACAGTTAACTTTTTCTTTCTGTGTACAATATTTATTAATTAAAAAATCATAGCAAGTCTTAGTTTAATAGTAGAAGTGTTAGAGCTTTTCCTAGGGTTTTTTGTTTTGTTTTCAGTTATGAACTCCAGTAAATCCTTTTATTATCATTTGTTTAATTTCTAACTCTTTGTGGGAATTAGTATAGGTGAATCTAACTTGGTAAAATGAAAGAAACCTTCCAACTCTTAATGTTTTTATTGTGGTTTTTGATTAATATTCTGTAACTTTCACCTTGAATTTGATTTAGAGAAGTGAAATCATTATGTAGAAATTACTTTTAAAAATAATCCCATTTGCCAGGTGTCCTAAAATTACAATGAGTGCAAGAAAATGCTAACATTTTATAGGGCTTATTATTGTTGATGATAGTGTTTAAACTGTTTTAGATTCCATTACATTTTTTGGTTTATTCAAAATAGAGACAGAAGAGTTTAAAGACTTATTATTTGGCGAACTATATGATTGTCTTTGCTTATAAGCTATTTATATTATTTTGCTATAGGTAAATCAGTTTCTGAAGTAGGAAGGAGACTGTATCTTCCAGAGGTGAAGTGATTCACTTTGACATTTTAACTATTTAAAATCCCTTTCACAAATAATTAGATTTCTTCTGTTCTAAAGAAATCACAAATAATAATACTAAGCTCTTTTTTATGTCCCAGTATGTATCAATTTTTGGAGTTTAGAAGCAATAGATGGTTTGCAATAGGGTTGTCTTTTTAGGTGTTTTTATTATGATACTCAGTTTTTTCAAATGAGGTTTAAAAATATTTTGTCAATTATGTAAATGACAGATACCTACTATATCATTTAGAGTGCAAACTTACTCCAGAGACCTAAGATGACTCAGTATAGTTTTTCAGATTTATTTATTTAAATGAATTTGTGAAATATAAATACTTTCTAGGTAAAGGAAAAAAAAAATTAGAATTCATGTAATTGCAGTGACTTACCCCAGAGTGCTTTTCTCTAACCCAGTTGTCCAAACAGTTTATTAAATTCTTTGGCTTCTTAAACATGGCAGCTGCTAATGGCTTATATTTTTATAAATAGTGCTTTGATATATCTTAACTAAGTCAAAGGCATTTTGGGGGAAAACTGAGCAAGTTTTTAAAATTGTTTGGCTGTGTGGGTTCTCTTCCTCCCCCCCCCCCCCCCCCCCCCCCCCGCTTTAAATTTCATGAGGCAATTTTTTTCTGAATCTGAGTATTAATTATTCTTTACAGACGTCTTAAAATGTGATAAGGAAAAAATTCTTATTTGAAAAAAGGCTTTGCTTATATAGAGTGATTGAGAATATGTAAACTTTATTTTAAAAAATCCCATAAATGATGTTTTGCTGTGAATCTAATTAAATGTTTTTAATGTGGGAAACTGTACCTCTATAAAGAGGTACATCTTCCATCCTCTCTAAAGTTTCCTTTTTCATTGCAAAGCCCTACATTTTTTATACTTCAAAATGATAAAATACACTGTAATGGTTAGGAAACAGATGACTTAGCTTTATTTATAGATCCTTTCACTTTTAGGTCACTGGTTTGACATGAATCCTCCTCTCTTTGAGTGGTTTCAGTGTGTTGAATATATCAGATAGCATTTATTTAGTTGATCTGGTCAGACTTTTAGGTAATTTGGAGATTGGGGTACAGTCATGATAGGTTATAAAATAGTTTGGAAAGTTGATGAGAGAAATCCAACATCTTAAAGACAGTATGATCGATACATATTAATTGGGTCAATGAAGCAGCATACCATAGTATTGTTAATTCTGTTTTTTCCTTCCCTGTGCACACAAATGCATTTCTGCTTCCTACAAGATTTCCTGATCTTGCCTGGCTACAGTTAACTTTCTTTGAAGTAGAGGGGGAAGGGAAAGGAGAAAGGAAGTCAAAGGAAACTGCAAATTGTAAGATGTCTTTTTCAGCTAACAGAGGAATTAAAAACAAATTCTTGAATCTTAAGTTTTTTTTTTTTTTTTTTTTAGTGACCTAAAATTTCTGTTATTTCTTTAGTATGGCGAATGATTGCAAAAATTTTAAAAACTCCATTAAATTTTGATCAATCATATATAAGCAAACATTTTGATAAAAGTAGAAACATTCAACTTTTAGCATGATTTTGAAATCATCTTGTCCTAGCTTTTGGCTTGTGGCCATACACACACCTGCAATTTGCAGGTTGATTGCTTCATAGAGGATATATAAGAGATTATTTCTTACCTGAAAGTTGTACATGACTCATATCAATTAATCTGGGTTGGTCTGCCTTGTTAGTCCAGTAGTTTCTAGAGATCACAATCCTCTTTGCTTTTAAATATAATAAAGGAAGAGAATACTCAGGGTACGATTTCAAAATCATTAGAGATTTGAAGCAGAATGTGCTTGTGCAAAACTACCCTTTATATTTATCTTATTGTATATTAAAATTTGTTGTTGGGGCCTCCCGGTGGCGCAGCGGTTGAGCGCTGGGTTGCGAAGCTGCCCGCAGCCTCTGCAGCGCCAGTTCGATCCCCGGCTGCTCCCGGCCACCCGAGGAGGGTCCCACATGGCGCGCAGACCTCTCCTGCCGCCCGCTGCTCCCCTCAGCAGTGTGCTTCGGTCCTTCTGCCTGCTCTGCTCCCCGCTCTGGCTCTGGTGAATTCTCTCACCCTCCCGCGCTTCTGACTGTACCCAGTGCATGTATAAACAAAACAAAGAAAGAAAGAAAGAAGAGAAAACATGCCTCTCTATAAAAAAAAAAAAAAAAAAAATAATAAAATTTGTTGTAGTAATGACATATTTTTCCTAGAATAAGGTGCAATCATCACAGATCTGAAAAGAATAGCCCTAATGGAAGTTCTGGGTCATAATGAGTTGATAAGTGGTCTAAGATAAAATTCTTAGTTCTATACTTTCTGTCATAATAGAATATAAACATTGAACTACTTTACAGAATACTACATGCAGTACTTCTGTACTTTTGAAAATTGCATTTGAAGGAAAAGGGAATGGTGGTGCAAACTTAAAATTTTTCTTGTTTTTTTGGTACTAAAGATTGCTTAAAGATGTGAAAATAAAAGTTTTACAGTATTATAGTTAATAAATGTGCCTAGATTGTGTCAGATGCATATATTTATCATTTCTGTAATCTTTCAGTAAAAGTATTTTCCCAGGGCTAGTCTGTTTATCATTGATTATACAAATTTACTGGCTGTGGTTTTAGAGTATTTCCAAGATATTAAAACCAGTCATACAACACGTCTGGTTTGCTGAAAGTAGCTCAAATGATTATGTAGGTAAGTTACCAGTATAAGGAGCTGAGTGTAATGAAGGCATGTTTTTTTCCTTTAAATTTTTGTTACTGTCCTAAGAAATTTTTGGAATTGCTGCACAACCAGTATGAGGTAATGCAAATGAGGTTGACACTCATTTAGCAAAGGTGAACAATTAACTGGTTTATATTGTTACTAGTCAAATGTTGTATTTTGTTGAATTAAATATCTGACAGAAGTTGAGCTACTAATAAAGGGTTGAAAATCTTTGGTAATTTGAGTTTTAAGCGAATTAGTTCTGGAGAGTACTATGATGGTAATGCTGATAGTTTACAGAAGGAAGTAAACAGAATTTCATGTTTGTATTGTTTTTGATGGGTAAAGATTTTAAAACTTTCTTTCACTCTAACTTCAATATGTAGCATAGATAAATCACTTCAGAGCATTCTTAAAAACCATAGCATTCCTATCTTAGAAATGAGAATTTGACCTGGGAGAGGATTTATTTCAATACTTATATAAATTTTTCTGTCCCAGAATATCTCTTAGATTTGCTCTCTTCCTGGTATCATATTACTGCTTCCTCATTAATTTTATTTAAAAAAAAAATCATTTCCAGAAACTGCTAGCAAACTGGCTTTTTAAAAAGAGAGAAATTTTAAAACAATTTTAGCAATGATGACTGAACTCTTTATTAAGAGAGATACATTTTATAGGAATTTTAAGATATGCTGGAGAAAGAGTAGTGGGACTCCTCACCCAAACCCTTACCCTTCCAGAATGGAGCATCTGCACTATAGTGAAAACAGGATGACCAGAGGTCTACATATCTTAAGAATTCCATGGACTTTTGATTCACTTGATTCTTCCCCAGAAAGGAGTCTTTGAAAAATGTAAACATCTGCTCTTGGAAGCTAACATCTCCAAGGATTTCATTCATTTAACAGTTACTTTATTCTGTGTTTTCACAATTCCCAGCTAACCTTAAAAAAAAAAAAAAAGAGAGAGAGGGGAAAATATAAGCATAGTTCTTACTCTGCATCCCCTACCACCCCATTTTATAATCCTTAAGAATTTATATTAAAAAGTTTCCTTGAAATACTTTTTTTTAAAATGATTGATTTATTTAATGCATACCAGAACTGGGGTACAGGCCAGAGGTGCTGGGGGGTGGTGAGGGTGATAGGATTCACCAGAGACAGAGTGGGGAACAGAACAGGCAGATCTACTGAAATACACTGCTGAAGGGAGCAGTAGGCGAGACAGGAGAGGTCTGCTGCACCATTTGGGTAGCTCCCTGGCCGGCTGGGGATTGAACTCATATTGTAGAGGCTGCGGATAGCTTCACAGTGCTGTGCTTAATCCCTTGCACCACCAGCGAGGCCTGAAATAGACTTGTTTTAATGGGCCAAAAATGCATAGTTAAAAACCTTAGGAAAAGCAAGAAAGAAGTCAGTATGTAACAGTCTGTTCCCCAGGAAAAGGGGAGGTTCCAGGTTCCCTGCCCCACCCAAAGGAGGGTGGAGCTGAGCAGGGAGGAGAGGAAGCTGGAGAGAAGACTGGGAAAGGAAGAAGAAGAATGGAAAGCCAGAAGGTGACCTGAAGGAAGCACAAGGAGCAGAGATACTGTGAAGAAGCTGTACTGTCTTCTTAGTCCTGGACTAGATGAAACAAATGTGAGTGAGGTCCTGTGGGGAGGTTAACAATGGCAGCTCTTATCTTGATTTTGATTTTATTCTTTCCTCCCTTCCTACCTTGTTTCTGACTTTTTTTATGTGTCCCCACCGAAAGATGCTTTAGACTTGTGGCAGACTTTCAGGCCTTGCCTTGGGCCAATCCTGTTTGGCTGGACTTTGACCCACGAGGGGATGCATAACTTTGGGTGCTTGATTTGGAAACTATATTCTTTGTCTTTTCTGTATTGCACACAATTTGTTAAATTTCCTTTCCATTAAAGGTCTGTATGTTTTGTCTTGATGCAGTGGATTGCAGAACCCATTTAGAGCAAGCAGGTTTGGGGTTGCTGTGTTGCTCTTCTCCCTGCCCTATAACAAGTAGATATTTGAAATGGTAAAAGAAGTCTTTTGAAGGAGATTAAAAAGTGAATGGGGTTCATTTGAATGGAGATGGCTGTGAAAGATTAGGAGAGTGAGGCAGACATTTGTAAAGAGTGGGACTGTATAATCTTTTTTTTTTTTTTTTTTAAGATTTATTTATGCATACAAGAACGGGGTATTGGCCAGAGGTGCTGGCGGTCAGAGGATCTACCAGAGACAGAGTGGGGAACAGAACAGGCAGAGTGACTGAAGTACACTGCTGAGTAGAGCTTGGGCGAGACAGGAGAGGTCTGCTGTGCCATATGGGTCACCTCCCTGGCCGGGGATTGAACTCATGCTGCGGTGGCTGTGGTTAGCTTCATAGGTTGCTTCTAAACCCCTTGCACCACCAGGGAGGCCCCTGGGACTGTATAATCTTGAGGAGGTCAATTTAGGGATAGTAGACTATCGGCCCAGCTAGAAAATATAATTTGATTTTGAATAGTAGATGCCATACTACATAACTTAAGTATTGTGGACTCAGATTTAAAAAGGAAAAGGATTGCTAAGTACAATTACTAAGTAGCTTTTACTTGGTAGGCCATATGAATCATGGGAAGCAAGAGAGTAACAAACTTTTCTACCTAGTAGTGGTGGCTGTTTATTTTAATATATCAGAAGCAGATAATTATGTCTTCACCAGTCTTTTGTCCTAGACAATCAGTCTAAATAAGAATAATGGTTAAGGAATTTTGGAGTTAATTCATGCAGAAATAATTTCAAATCCTAACTTTGCCATCTGCTTTTAGCTATGTGAGAATGAAGAAGTTCCTGAAGCATTATAAATAAATGGTTTCCTCATCTATAATGTAAAGAGTCCATTTAACTTAAGAATTGTTACAAAGATTAAATGGTATATTAAAGGTCTTATTGCTGTATAGAAATGTAATTCTCAGTAGAATGTAGTTATTGAGACATGATCTAAATTTCTCATTTTGTAGATCATCTTTAATCCTTTTTGGTAGATGTTTGCAACTCCTTTTCCTACAATGCACAGCCATTGAACATTTCCCTGCCACCATCTGCAGCTTCCCCCTCCCCCCTCCCAAACAGTCTGTCTTATTTGTCTTCTGGAACTCTTACCAATCCTTCTGCAGCTGATGGTAGATAAACTTTTTTACTATCAGTACAGACTATGGCCAATGCATAACAGAACATATCTGTGTAGTGATGTTTCTTCTACCCTCTCCCCATTTTTAAAGAAATATGTATGAATAAGATTCCATCATGACTTTATAAACTATTATTTTTTTAAGTGATACTAGAAAAGATTCTGAACCCTATTGTAGTATAATCCACAAATTATCCTTTACCCTTTTTCTCTTTTCTTTTACAAGAAAGTCATAAACTTTTTTTTTACTGCTGATAGTTATTTTTATCTCAAAAAGTATAAATGATATTTACTAAGTTACAGAATTGTTTTTCTTGTTCTTGTTTTCAGAGAGAGACTGTGTGGAGTTATTACTACCTTTTGGAAGTCTTTTAAGTATTAACTAAATGACCTTTGAAGAGTCTTCTCAACATTCACTTATAATTCTGTGAACTTACTTTAGGTGGAAAAACAACCATTTCTGACCAGTATTAACCTAATCAAGTTAATCCTTGACTAATTATTTTGTCTCAGGCATACAAGGCATTCAACCTAAACAGGTTTATCTCAAAAAGAGAACAAATGAGTTCAGATGCAATTGAAGATTCTGAAAATTGAAATAACAGGATTGTTTGGGTTAATAGTACTTTCCCAATACTTTCTGTATTTTTCTGTCTTTCTGAATTATCTTATGAATAGAGTATGCTCATTCTCAAATAGTCTCTTGAGTTTTCACATACATCTTCCTGTCCATTTGATTATGCTTTCATATTAGCATGTCATTGAAATTAAGAGGTGCCCTGTTGCCATAAAATCAGTACAAAATGAGATCTCTGAGATTGTAGATTATGCACTGTGCCAAGGTTCTAAAAAATACAGGATCATAGCCATAACTGTGAACTGACTGTTGGTGGATTATTGGCTTGGTAGGATCAGCATCTGTGGGCAGGCATGGGGGTGGTCTAGAAGATGAGGCCAGAGCAGGAAGCTGCTATTGTGTAGTACTTGGCTTTATTCCATTTGTAGTCAAAAGCAACAGCTTGCAATAGTAGAGCCAAGCTGAAGCCTAGAAAGTAGGATGGACTGCAAGAAAAGGGGAACCAGTAGTTAAAACAGTCATTCTACTTCCTTATTTAAGTAGCTTTTTTTTTCCGCCTAGTTGGTGCATCATGCTTTAATATTAAGTAATTATTGTTCTGCGTTGTTCAAGTACTCCTCTTATCTCCCACCTGCCTGATTTTTTTATTGCTTTAATTTTAAAAATAGTCATGAAATATGCTTTTAAAGTCCCACAAATCCGCTATCCAGACATACCCAAATGCATATCTGCTACCATTAAAAAGGGAGTTCTTTAATTAAAAAATTGGTTACCAAATTTGGTGTGTTGAAAATGTATCCATGGAATCCAGGAACATGTTATTTTGACTGAAATTTGGCCATGTATGAGCTGTTCTTCAGTATTCAGATTAAAAACATTTATAAGTCACAGTCTGCAATAGTTTTCTCCTGGTCCCAAATCTGCTATGATCATATGCTGAAAAATCTGCCAGTCTCTTTTTAATTTTTTTTGTGGCTGCTGTTGTGAATTTAAAGTATGTGAAATTATCCTTATAGACATCAAATTTCAAAGATTCTAAGCCATGACTAGTTACCACTGAGAAAGGTTTTTTTAGTTTCTGCCAATCAAGATAGGTTGATATTATATATTGATTTCATTTGCCTAATTGCAATTTCTTTCTAAAACATGGCCATATTATTTAAAACTCAAAAGATGAAATTTTATTTCTCAATATAGTGTTGTTATATCATTTTTAGGGTGAAGTTTGACAATTTTCATATATTTCCATGTGCATTTTATTTAAGTTTAAGAGGAAATAAGATTATTTTAATTTTATGTAAAATTTGCAGACTACATATATTAATTTATTTAATCTACACAAGTCTTTGAGAGGTCTAACTTGTAAATAAAAAGGTAACAGAAGTTAGAAACTAGATTAAAAAGGGGGGGTGAAAGATATTATAAAAAATAACAATAGGCAATGTGTGTAACTACTGCATGAAAGTACAACTGGGCCTTATATGAACTGGAATTAGGAACTAGAAAGTCAGGAACTCAAGTAACATATTCCTTTTCTTTACTCCTGCCCCCCTTTCTCAATTTCCTTTCTGCAGACAGGTTCTTTTGCTTACTCATTGGTTTTGCTTCTCATAATATTAGTTTCCATGTGACTTTGTCAGTGTTGATTTGCCCACCTGCCCTCTTTGTTTTGCAAAATCTTTAGGTCTAATTGTATCTCATGGTAAATCTAGAATGTTTTGGAGAATGAAAGATTAAACGGAGAAAAGGGAAGAAATAAGGAAGAGGGTGGGTGGATATATGATAGCAGTTTTTAGAGGTGAAGAAAGTAAGATTTTGGGCCGTTTGACTTGACATCTAGGTTTACACAACTAATGGAAGCCTAAACAGAGCTTGAGTACAAAACTTTTGATTCCAAAATATTATTTCTATGTACCACCCCACCTTTGTGAGCCATCACATAGAAAGTGTTTATTATATACATATTGTTCTTTTATTTGACACTTTATATTTCTTAGAGTTGATGACATCTTATATATATTAAAACTTACCTTATATATTGCATGCACAATTTGCCTATACTTTTCCAACACTGACATCAAGCTATACTCCAAAACTGTGCATATCTTTAATCTCAATTGTTTCCTAGCAAAAGAACCCAAACAAGTATGTTTTCCAGTATTCCTGTTTTTTCAGCTGCCTACTTGTGCTTATAGATACTTATAGATACTTATAGATACTTTGAAGTCTAGATTTACTCAAAGTTAAAATTTAAAACAAAATGCTTTTAAATGAATCCCTCTTCCTCCTCTTACCAAAAGGATTGACTCTAAAATTCAGGTGTCCCTAAGCCTCAGAACAAGCAATCCATAAAAGCATAAAACTTCATAAAAACAAATAGTTCTAACCCTTAATAAATACAAAGAACCAAGGGTTTTTTATTCATATATTTGAAGGCCTGCTGTGCCGTGTTCAGAAATGCAAATATCCTGCCTTTTACTAATTGTAAAAGCTTATAATTTATTTTTTTTTTTTTTAAATAGAGGCATGTTTTATTTATTTATTTGTTTGTTTGTTTGTTTTGTTTATACATGCACTGGGTACAGTCAGAAGCGCGGGAGGGTGAGAGAATTCACCAGTGCCAGAGAGGGGAGCAGAGCAGGCAGAAGGACCGAAGTACACTGCTGAGGGGAGCAGCGGGCGGCAGGAGAGGTCTGCGCGCCATGCGGGACCCTCCTCCGGTGGCCAGGGAGCAGCCGGGGATCGAACCGGCGCCGCAGAGGCCGTGAGCAGCTTCGCAACCCAGCGCTCAACCGCTGCGCCACCGGGGAGGCCCAAAAGCTTATAATTTAATGGCAGAAACACAGAAAACTATAAATATAAACCTAGACACCAGGGAGGTTTATGGACTCTTTCCAGGTTGTGAAAGGGACAGAGGGGGATGACCCTATTCTTAGAGTAAGTGACTCCTAAGTTCACTCAGGATGAATCTAAGTTAGCTAAGCCACTGGGACTGCAGAGCTTGGTTTTAAGTGCATGAAATCAAGTAAACAATCAGAATGTGTCTTGGATAGCCCACTTGAATGAATTCTAGCCATACCTTTCTGGTAAGGGTAGAATAGCAATAAGGATTCTTCTTTTAGCCTTTTTCAGATCAGTCAAAGTATAGAGATTGGACATTTGTTAAAAAGAAGCAAACATCAATTCCACTACTAGGGATCTACCCAAAGGACACAAAAATAGTGATTCAAAAGAGCACCTGTACATCTATGTTTATTACAGCACTATTTACAATAGGTAAAACCTGGAAACAACCCAAATGCCCAAAAATAGATGACTGGATCAAGAAGATGTGGTATATATACACAATGGAATATTATTCAGCAATCAAAAAAGATAAACTAATGCCATTCACAGCAACATGGATGGAGCTAGAAGGAATTATGCTCAGTGAAATAAGCCAGAAGGAAAAAGAAAAATATCAGATGGTTTCACTTATAACAGGAATATAGGGGAACTAAATAAGACATCAGTGTAAAAAAAATAACAGTACAACACACAACAAAGCAAAAACAGACAATTATAAACCAGAGACATCCTGCAGGGGAGGAGGAGAGAGAGGGGTGAGAGGGAGGGAGGGAGGAGCACAGGGGACTGTGGTGATGGTGTTTGGGTGCCTTGGGGAAGGAAATCCTATGGGCACTGAATCTGAGGGGGTGGGGGGAAGCAAATATTGTCTAAAAAATGTAAAAAATGATAAAAAAATCTAAAAAGCAAACAATAGAATTTACCATTTTAACCATTTAAATATATAATTCAGAGTCATGAAGTTTATTTACAAGGTTGTGCAACCATCACATCACTATCATCCATTTTATAACTTTTTCATCATTGATATTCATTAATAGTAACTCCCCATTTTTTAATGTGGTCTTCTCTCCCCTAGTAACCTCTATTCTTTTTTGGTCTGTACTTTGTGTGTTTATGTAAATTGAGTCCTTTTTGTGAATGGCTTATTTAACTTAATGTCTTCAGGTTTCCCCATGTTGTAGCATGTCAGACTTTTTCTTTTTATGACTGAATAATATTGCTTTGTGTGTGTCACATTTTATTTTGATCATTTATCTGTTGATAGACATTGAGATTGTTTCCATCTCTTAATTATTGTAAATAATGCTGCTGTGGACATTGGTGGGTAGTATCTGTTTAAATCCCTTTCAGTTCTGTGGACATATACCTAAAATCAAATGGCTGGAGTATTTTGAAATTTATGGGGTTTTATTTTTTTTTGAGGAACCTGTCTTCCAAAGCATCTGTGCCATTTTACATTCCATTTCCTTATCTGTGAAGTTCTTTGTATCTGTGAAGTTCTTTGTTGTTCTTTAGGAGTTTATCAACCCCTTATTACACAGGTGCTTTGTAAATATTCCATTCTGTGGATTGCCTTCTTTCTCTCAGTAGTGTTTTTTGATATGCAGAGGTCTTTTTGATGAACTTTCTATGGTCCAACTTAATTCTTTAACATGTGAATACCCTATTTTTTCCTTTCCCCATTGAATAATCTGGGCATTCTTGTTAAAATTCAGTTGATCATTTATTCTAGAATTTATTTCTGTGGTCTTTGTTCTATTCCATTTGTCTGTTCTGGTATGACACTGTTTTGTTTACTTTGGGTAACACTTTTTTCCTCATTTTTTACACGTGTAATTTGTCCCAGTGATTGCTAACAAAAAAGATAAATCATCATAAATAATAAAGTATATATACTGTTCTGCTTTACTGTTGAAATTTTCTGACATACCTCTTCAGTCTTTGAAATATATAACTCCTGTCATGAAAGTTATTGGACATAGACAATGTTACTGGACATACTGCCTTTTGAGAGGGTATGTTTTTAAGATGCAAGGAAAAAAGATCCAGCGATTGCTAAACTATAAATTGTAGTCATTTATTTATTGCACTGCACCAATCACTTTACTAGATAGTAGAAATTTAAAGTCATGATTCTCTTTGAGGTCAGGGGGAGAGACATAAATGTACTTACAGAAATATGCTAAAAGTTGTGTGGTAGAGTCATGTATACAGTGTCGTGGAGTCAGTTGTTGGAGTAAGACCAGCTATTTGGTTGTATATTTTCTTCATTTCATTTTTTCTGAGAAGGGATTAGAAAAAAGGAAAGTGATAAAGTTGAGTGTTTATAGACTGCTGTATTGGTATTCTCCTGAGAAACAAAACAAATAGGATATATGTATATGCGAGCATGCAGACCTTCAACTGATTGGAGGTGACCTACACACATTATGGAGGGTAATCTGCTTTATTTTAAGTCTACTGATTGAGAGTAATCACATTTGCAAATGGCTTTATAGCAACTATCTAGACTAATGTTTGACCAAACAGCTGGATATCATAGCCTGAAAAAACTGACACATAAAGTTAACATTCACAGTTACTATTTGAGCCTTTGCCTTGTAGTGAATTGTAAGATGGTAGGCATCTCTGGCTTTGGCACAGTTAAATGCCTTTAGCACCTCTTTCAGTCATTCTAATGGAAAGACATTCCCAGTGACCCTCCCCACTTCTTTATTTAGAGCTGTTGGACTGTAGGTTAAGACTACCAGAAAAGTGGAAGCCTTCACAGTAGGAATGTCGAGTCAGTTTAGAAGTGTTCAATGAATACTGTGGCCTAACAGATGCTGCCAGAACTCTAATTGTGAGAAAATTACCTGTTTCCTTTCTGTGAATGTTAACATAGCTCTGCTTCCTCTCGAGTCTTGATACTCAAGAGGAAGCTTGATAGCTAGGTGATGTTTTCGCCTAGCTATCCACAATCTTATACCAACCCTGTCTTAATTCTAAATCAGTTTTTCATTTATATTTTGACTGAGATCTTTAGACCTGTGGGTTGAGTTCAGTGTTGTGAAGCTGTACCCAGGCTCTACAGCACCAGGTTCGAATCCCGGCCAGCCAGGGAGATTCCCACATAGCGCGGCTGACCTCTCCTGTCTTGCCCACTGCTCCCTTCAGTAGTGCTTTCAGTCTGTCTGCCTGTTCTGCTCCCTGCTATGTCTCTGGTGAATCCTCTTACCCTCCTGCGCCTCTGACTGTACCCCAGTTCTTGTATAAATAAATAAATCTTTTAAAAAAAGATTATTATAAGCAGGTAACATTTCTATCACTTGCATTTAAATAAGGGTACTCACTTATCTCTTACATAAATGGTATAAAATAAGGGGTTAAAACATTAATTGCTTTTCTAGATTTTTTTATACAAGAACCAAGTACTCTACATGAAATAACATGTTGCTGTTGTTAAAGGCTTCCAACTCTTTTTTTTTTCTCTCCCATTTATGGAATAGCCATTTTTGGAAGTACAAAGTAATGTCTAAATGGGGATGACTAAAAACACGGTATATAAGGCCTCCTCATATATATAAAGTCTGAGTCTAAGACCTTTAAGACAATATCTAGTATATAGGCTTTATAAACACAATATCTGGGACACCTCAATGTGGGATTTTATCTTTTCCCCCACATCCACTTATGCTTTCAAGGAATTCATTTCAATCACATAATAAGTTTCTTCTGCAAATCCATTGTTGAGATTTTTTTTTCTTAGTGTTGCTTATATGTTATCAGTCAGTCAAGTTTGGCATCAGCTGTTAGCAAGTGACTGGCATATTGTTAGTGTTGCTAAGAAATTGAGACTGCTTTAGCCAAGGGCATGTACTTAGTGGTGTTTATTACCAGCTCTGTAAGGGGAAGGGATGAACTACTCTTTTTTTCTTTTTGGTTCTGATCCATTCCAAGGTGTATCTCTCACATTCTTTCTTGTTTGACAAATAATTTAAAATACATGTATTTATACATAAATGTTTCATGAATTCAGTATGACTGAGGGTGTCTTGCCTACAACTCCAAGGACTTTACAGTATCTGATATTATTGATAGCTTCTAGTAACATGTGACTAGTTAAATTAAGTAAAATGGAATTTTAAAATTCAGTATCTCAGTCATATTTCAAGTACCCAAAGAAACTGTGTGTGGGACAATTCTAATATCTAACATTTCTATCATTTCAGAAAATTATTTTGGGAATCCTTACTCTAAATCGTTAACTTTGTAGGAGAAAGATATACTTGAGTACTTTGATGCCATTGTAATGTGCCCAGTGTCAGCTGAGCCTTTAGTACCAGTTGGAATTCTTTTCTGTGCTTTTAAGCTTCCATTTCCTAAAGCAGTTTTTCCGAATTATCATTACTCAACTTCCTCCTCTTTTCTTAGCAGATGATATTTTTCCTAAAGCACAGAGGAAATTGAGGTTACACAAGATTACCCGTAAAGGTTATTCCGTTAACTTCCTGCCCTTTTATACCTGTTTTTGCACCATTCCATACCTCCTTTTCACTTTCCTCAGAAATGTGTCCATTTTTGTATGACTAATTTGATTTTACAAGTATTGGACATCTGCTATATCCCAGAAACTATTTCTAGGTACTTAAGATACAGCTATGAAAAAAACAAAACTTCTCTGCCTTCATATAGCTTACCTTCTAGAGGGAAGGGGCAGACAGAAAGAAAATAACTAGTAGGTAAGACCATAAGTATTACAGAAAAAAGTAAAATCTGAAAGTGTCAGAAAAGAAAGAATGGAAAGACCCTAAAGTAAAAGCATTTATTTAAAGACCAGCAAGGAAACTATGTGGAAATTACTAGAAAATGAGATAAGAAATGTAGTAGATTAAGTAGGGCTTTGTAGGCTCTCATATTTAGGTTCTTGTTCTGGTTAATGAAGTGGAGGGTTTTGTTCTGATTACTGGAGTAGAAACCTTGGGAAGGTTTTGAGCTAGAGGGATGATGTGATATAAACTTTCTCCCCACAACCTCACCAGATAATTTAAAACATGCACAAACATAGAACAGTAAGTGAATTCCCAAGTACCTATCATACAGCATTAAGAGTTACCAATTTAATTTACTTTCTATACTGTAGAGAGAGGGTCCGTATGGTGGTGTTCTCAGTTCCCATCATAACTTAAAGGGAAACTTTCATAATGTCCGGAGCCCTTGATGTCCTGCAAATGAAGATGCAGGATGTCTTCAAATTCTTTGCAGCAGGACCCCATGTAGCACCAGTTTTTGTTTCCAAATGAAACAGTATATCTACAAAAGGAAAAATGACATCTATATCATACATTTTGAAGAGAACCTGGAAGAAGCTTCTGTTGACAGCTTATGCGATTTTTGCCATTGAAAACCCTGCTAATACAGTTACTGTGTTCAGAAAAACTGACCAGCAAGCTGGGCTGTAGTTTGCTGCTGCCGCCACTGGAGCCACCCTTATTTCTGGCTGCTTCACTCCCGGAGCCTTCACTTACCAGATCGAGGCAGTTCTCCAGGAACAAGGACTTGGTGGTTACTGATCCCAGGACTGATCACTTGTCTTTGACAGAGCCATGTTATGTTAACCTGCCTACCATTTGCTCTTGTAACACAGACTCTGATCTGTGCTATGTGGACATTGCCATGCCCTGTAATAACTCACTCAGTGGATTTCATGTAGGGAACTGTGTACACGTGGCAACATCTCCTTTGAATACCTATGGGAGATTACACCCCATCTCTGTTTCTACAGAAATCCTGAAGAGATTAAAAAGGAAGCACATGCTACTGCTGAAAAGGCTGTTACCAAGGAGGAATTTGTGTGAATGGACTTCCTCAGCTCCCAATTTTGATGCTACTTTACCTGAGGTTGCAGACTGGTCTGAAGACATGCATGTGTTCTGTGCCTATACAGCAGTTTCCTACTGACCACTAGTGTGCTCAGCCTGACACTAAAGACTGGTCTACAGCTCCCACTACTCAGACCACTGAATGAAGAGGAACAATCACTGAGTGGTCCTAAGTTGTTCTTCCACAGACTCTGAAGCAGAAAATGGAAATGAGCTTAACAGAAAATAGAAACGTTCTTAAAAAACACAAATTAACAATTTGTGGCCAACTGTTTGATATAACTGCCCCTTATGTATTATTTTAAAGCAAACCCACCTTCCTATGTGCTTTTCTGTGTCTGTGGTGTGTAATTGTGTGAATGTGTGCGCACACACACACACACGAGCAAAAATAAACGGGACTACATCAAACTAAAAAATTTACATAGAACGAAAAAATTCACAGAAATAAAAAAGCACCCTAATGATTAGGGAAGATTTCGCACATCACACATCCAGCAAGGGGTTAGTTAATATTCAAAAAAATATAAAGAACTCATACCATGCAACAAACAACCCAATTAAAAAAAGTTTAGTAAGCTTCTCCAGAGCAGACATACAGATGGCCAACAGGCCCATAAGATCATCTCATTATTAGCAAAATGTGAATCAAAACAAAAATGAGTTATCACCTCACATCTGTGAAAATAACTATTAACCAAATGATAAACAGCAACAAATGTTGGAAAGGATGTGGAGAGAAGGGAACTTTATACACTGTTGATGGGAATGTAAAGATGTGGAATACTATTCAACTATTAAAAAAAAGGGGAAGGGAACTCTACCATTTGCATTATCAGGGATGGACTGAGGAAATTATGTTTAGTGAAGTAAGTCAGAAAGACAAACGATATGATTTTACTCACATGTAATATATAGAAAAAACAGAGGAAATAAATGAAGCAAAACTAAACTCTTGAATTATAATACCTATTAGTGGTTACCAGAAGAAATGAGAGGAAAGGGGCATGGGTATATTGAGGAAAAAGAGACAAAGGTATGGTGAAGGATAGAGCAAAACTTTTAGTGTTAATTTAATGTAGTATAATAAATGTGTTGATTCTTAGTGATACATATCTAAAATTTATATGTTATAATGCAAATTCAATTAAAAAGTAAAGATTAAAGTATGATGCTGGTAGATTGGAATTTAACAGGACAAGAGAACTGAAAATACTTATAATTCAAATTTTGCCTTTCTGTGACAGTTTGGTATAGAGGCAGTAATACTTTATATTAGTACTTTATATTAGTATGCTTAAGACTATCATACTATAGTAATCAAAGATAATAGTCATGAGTATTGATTAAAAAATCTTAAATTGTGACATGTTACTTAATGAAAGAACTTTAGAAACATTTTCATTCAAGATTTCAGTAAATTCTGTTAATTATTTAAGATATATTTCTGGAGGTGTAGGGGGTGAGAGGATTCACCAGAGACAGAGTCGGGAACAGAACAGGTAGATTGATGAAATGCACAGCTGAGGGAGCATGGGCAAGACAGGAGAGTTCTGGTGCACTATGTAGATGTTGCAGTAGCTGCAGATTGCTTCATAGTGCTGACGCTTAACCCCTTGCGCCACCAGGGAGGCCCTAAAATGTACATACTTTAAAGTTGTAGCTTTAAGTCCCTCTTTTTTTCCTGAACAACAATGTACTTCTCATATATTTATTTAGGGGACCATACAATAAAAGACTAAGTCACTTGGCTAATGGAAGTCTGTCATGTTATAGGGCTTGTTGATTATTTCATTTTGTACTATATTGTATTAAATGTTTCTCAGGAAAGTATGGTATACAGTTCTTCAAGTTTGTAGGTGCATTATTCCTGTAGAAGTACACTGGATATAGTGAAAGTGGGTGATGTTTTAATTTTGAATGTCCTTTGTCTTTTTTTATTTTAAATTTTTTCTTTTTAAGCATATAAGAGCTGGGGTGTAGGCCAGTGGTGTGGGGGGATGAGAGGATTCACCAGAGACAGACTGGGGAGCAGAACAGGTGGATCTACTGAAATACACTGCTGAGGGAGCAGAGGGCTGGACAGGAGCAGTCAGCTGGGCCATGTGAATTAGCACCCTGGGCAGGGATTCTCACAGTGGCTGGTGATAGCATGAAAGCTCTGAGACTTTAACCCTTGAGCCACCAGAGAGACCCCTTTGTCTTTTTTAAAAAATATTTTCTAAAGTAAATGTTCACACCATAAACAGAAGTCATTAACACAGTTGTCTGTATATTCAAGCTCAGTATTAGTTTTTATCTAGGAACTATTTTTAATTGAGTACATTACTAACATTATGCAAGCATATCATTTTCTTTCTCAGATTGAATCATCACCCTTTCTCCTTTTTTTTCTGGGGTCTGGATGGGGGAACACAAGGTAGTAAGAGAGTACCATAGTTGGAGTCATCCAGGAAAAGAGATCTTTTTTTAAGTTGGGCTGTTCTGAAAGAGTATTTTCAGTTGCTAATTTGGAAAACATTAAACAGTTCACAGGCCTTCCTGATTTTGTTCAGTTGTAAGTTTGAGGAAGCTGCAGTCAGTAAATTGTGGTTGGCAGATGCTGTAAGCAGGTGACTCAATAAGTTGAACTCATATGACTCAGCTGTGTAAAAGCCATTCTGATAAATAGCTTGAAAGAAAATTGCCTCCCAGACTTTTGAACTGCCATAAAAAGTTCAAAACTATTACTAAAGGTATCGCAAAGAATATTAACATGTGGCTTTAGAAGGAAACACATTTTCCTTCAAGTGGTTTTAAGGGCTTTACCTAATTTTTACTCTGGTGATTCTAAAAGAGAACTTTACACCAGTGATAGCATGTTGTAGTTAAAAACAGAAATACAGTTCTGGATAAAAAGTGTTTTCAAAGAAAAGTTTTTTTTAAAGGTCAGTTTCAGTTGGAAAATGAACAGAGAAACCCAAATGGTATTTATTTTAAGTTAATATAAAAATGACCTAGTTAATAAAAGCTTTTATTTTTAACGTTGATGTAATGAGCAAATAAAAATAAAGCAAGTTTGTAGTTCTGTTAGGATTTGATGTTATATGATATGTGTATATTAGTGTAGTATCCCCCTTTCCAAATCTTACTTGATAAGTTCATAAATTATGGTCTTTTGTTGTTTATGACATCCATTACAAATCTTGGAATGTAATATTCCTGTGAACTGATTTTAATGTAGCAGATAATCATTTTCTGTAGTTAAAATAACAATGAAATAATTCATTTAATTAGATTTTCATATACTTTATGTGATTGTATTACTAATATTATAAGTAAATTATTTAAAACCTAATCGAGAGTATTCAAAATTTTTGATTTTACAAGTGCATGAATTGGAAAAATTTTAGGTGGGAAAGGTTTGACATCAGACAGATCCTTGCTGCCCTCCTGTCATGTGATATGTTTCCACATCTGTAAAATAGAATAATAGTAAACTAGCAAAGGAATTGTTCAGATTAAATTAGGTTAACCTCTGTGAAATACTTTTGTCAGTTAAGTTTTTTTTACTGTTGACAATCACAAGGAAATATGCCCTTTTTTTTTTTTTGAGGTAACTGATTTATACAACAATATACATTCAAAGATCACATTTTCTCACCATGCTTACCACCGTCACCAACCAATCAGCCCCTTCTAACCATTCTCTTCCCCTCTGGTAACCATCAGTCTGTTGATTTAGAATCTAATGGTTTGTTTTCTTCATATTCTGCAAAAGAGTGAAATCATACAATATTTATCTTTCTCCTTCTGGTTTATTTCACTTAGCATAATTCCCTTCAGAGTTCATCATTGTTGTCACAGATGGCAAGAGTTCATCATTTTTTACATTGTGTATGTAATAATACTTGTTCTTTTTCTTACCAATGAAGTGTTTATCTGGTTACATATTTTTATGGTTTCAGGTCTTATATTCAAGTCTTTATTCCATGTTGAGTCAATTTTAGTATAGTGTAAGATAGTGATCTATTTTAATTAATGTGTAGCTGTCAAGTTTTCCCAGCACCAATTGTTGAAAAGACTTCCGTTTCTCCATTGTTAGCTTTTGACTCCTCTGTAATAAATTAGTTGCCCATGTATGTGTGGTTTTATTTCTAGGCTCTCAGTTCTACTCCACTGAATGTGTACCTGTTTTTATTCCAATACCATGTTGTTTTGATGTTGCTTTGTAGTATAGTTTGGAATCAGGAAGCATGATAATACTATATCTTCATTCTTTTTTCTCAGAATTATTTTGGCTCTTTGAGGTTTCTTGTGTTTCTTTTCTTTCTTTTTTTTTTTTTTTAATTTTATTTATTTATTTATTTATACAAGCACTGGGTACAGTCAGAGCGCGGGAGGGTGAGAGAATTCACCAGGGCCAGAGCGGGAAACAGAACAGGCGGACCAAACAAATTCACTGCTGAGGGGGAGCAGCTGGCGGCAGGAGAGGTCTGCGCGCTATGTGGAACCCTTGCCCGTGGCTGGGGATCACCGTGCTGCAGAGGCTGCGGGCAGCTCGCAACCCAGCACTCAACTGCTGCACCACCGGGGAGGCTGGTTTCTTGTGTTTCTATAAATATTTTAGAATTTTTTTTTCTTTCTGTTTTTGTGAAGAATGTCTTTGGTATCTTAGTTGGGATTACATTGAATCTGTATTACTTTGATATAAATGCCATTCTGATCCAGGAGTACAGAATATTGTTCCACTTCTCTATGCCTTCACTGTTTTCTCAACAGTGTTTTTGCAGTGTACAGGTCCTTTCATTTCCTTGGTTAAATCTATTCCTAGCTATTTATACTTTCTGCTTCTAACAGGAGTGGTATTTCCCCTCATTGCTCTTTCTCCCAGCTCATTGTTTGTGTATAGAAATGCAACAGATTTTTGTGTATTGATTTTGTAGCCTGCAACTTTTCTGAATTCATTATTTCTAATTGGTTTCTAGTGGTGTCTTTAGGGTCTTCTGTAAAAACTACATCAAAAAATACTCCTAAGGGGCCTCCCTGGTGGCGCTATCTGCAGCCACTGTGGCTGAGTTCGATCCCCAGCCAGGGAGCAGCAGACCTCTCCTGGCTAGCCCGCTGCTCCCCTCAGTAGTGTATTTCTGTCAGTCTGCCTGTTCTGCTCCCACTCTGCCTCTGGTGAATCCTCTAACCCTCCCACACCTCTGACCTGTACCCCACTTTTTTATGCATAAATAAATCTTAAAAAATACTCCTATGTATGTATTTTTTACTGAAAATAATTGTCCCATAAGACATAGTAATTTTAGGATGTAATTAAATATATTGAAACCCAAGGACACTACTCACCTAGGATGATTGGAGATTGGTAATGCCAACAATCAAGAGTCTTTAAATAATGTTTTTTTTAAAAAGATTTATTGCATACAAGAACTGGGGTAAAGGCCAGAGGTCTGGGGCCAGGGTGGGGTGTGGGGTGGTGGTAAGAGGATTCATCAGAGACAGAGAGGGGAGCAGAGCAGGCAGATGACTGAAGCACACTGCTAAGAGAACAGTGGGCAAGACAGGAGAGGTCTGCTGCACTATGTGGGTTAGCTCCCTGCCTGGGGATCAAACTCATGCCATCATGTCTAGAGATAGCTTGATAGCACTGAAACTTACCTGTGTCACCAGGGAAGCCCAGGGAAAGTAATCATTCTTCAAATGTCAGTTTTATCTTTCAAATTGGTAAAGTAGTGCAGAAAGTGAATGTTAAAATCATTAGTGATCTATTAAGCCTAGATAAGTTGTTTTTAAAGGTGTATTCAGTTGCCTAAGTGAATTTCCTTTGGGGGGAAATATTTTAATTCCAGATAATAATTTCTGATCATCGGTAATATTAAAATACTTTTTTGATCATTGATTTTGTTTGCCTGGTTTGTTTATTAGTATTTGAAATTTGTCTTTTTGTTTCACTTGAAGTCTAGAATGTGTTTTTGTTTATTTAGTCTTTTTAAATCTATACTAATGTTACATGCAGTGTTTTTGTCAGTGAAAATGATTATTCCTGTGGAAATATATTTGATAAAATATAAGTTAACATGGTATGAAGAAAATATATATATACATATTTTTTCCCACCCCTATCCCTTATAATCCCCTGTTCTCTCTCTTTCCCTTTTAACCTCAGAACCCGAAATATTTATTGATAACGGCTGACTTTTTCTTTAAGTATTTCAAGTTACTAGATTTGACTGCTTTGTAAATGTCCAGTATTTTTTTTTTTAATCATTCTTACTTTGCTACACATAATTTGGCAACCTTTCAACCTCCTTGGTTGAAAAGGCTGTATCTCATCCTTTTCTTATGGCTGTATAATATTCCATGGTGAGTATATACCAAATCATCTTGACCCATTCATCCATCATTGTACACTGAGGCTGCTTCCATGTCTTAGCTATTCTATACAATGCTGCTATGAATATGTGGAATGCATAGGTTTTGTGTTGATGGTTCATATTCTTTGGATAAATGCTCACAAGTGGTATTGTGGTATAAATGATGGGCATTTTTTACTGTGTGAAGAATAAACTTTCGGCAAACTTTACGAGGGTTTTGATTTTAACTTTTGTATTGATAATATTTTGGTCAAAGCCTTCAAACTAAAGTCATTTTTCTAAATCAGAATGTATGAAAATTAGCTTTTGAAATAGAGATCATTGTGATTAGAGTCTTTCTCTGTTATGTTTACAGTACCTTTGAACTTTCAAAAATTACGGCTTTCTAAATATTTGAACGGAGGAAAAGATTTTTAAGTGGACAGAAAATAAGCTTTGAAGTTCATTTAAATCAATACAATGAGAATATTTTTACATTATCATATACTTCAGCTTGTACAAATTCAGGAAAATTATGAAGCCATAGTGACTACATAGACTATACACACGAAATGAAAAATCTAGAGACTATTTAAACGTTAAGAACCTTTTCACTGCTTTTAAAATTTCTCATGGCATACATTTCTTAAATTAAACTTCAATATTTTCTGTTTAGTTATTAATAAGTGGTGGCAAGTAATACCAAATGGGATAGTTTCAAGGAGATACTCCTAAAATATTTGTATGCCTGTCCAAGGCCAGTTGTTTAAAAGTGGCGATAAGCTGCAAGGTAGATTTTTGAGGATTATGGATTCCCTTTTCCCCTTAGTGGTTAATGGGATCAGCTACAGAGT
>NW_023605132.1:0-27547 GCF_014898055.3 Talpa occidentalis
TGAAAAATGGCACATTGTAAGCACTTAGATATTGACTATGGTATAATTTTTGCTTTTTTTTTTTAAAAAGATTATGCATAGAAGAGCAGGGGTACAGGCAGAGATGTGGGGTGGGGGGTGTATGTGTGAGAGGACTCACCAGAGACAGAGTGGGGAATAGATAGGCAGACTGACTGAAATACACTGCTGAGGGGAGCAGCGGGCGAGACAGGTTAGGTCTGCTTCGCCATGTGGGTTGCTCCCTGGCTGGCTGGGGATTGAACTCATGCTGTAGAGGCTACACATTACTTCACAGTGCAGTGCTTAACCCCTGTGCCACCAGGGAGGCCCCATAATTTTGCTTTTAATAAGTCATTTCTTTTCCCACTTTACCTTCAAAGAGAGCTAAAGAAACCCCAGAGCATCATTGACCCTCCAAGGCATAGTAAAAATATGTTTGTAAAATTGTTTAAAAACTCTATAGGGCACTGACATTGTGCTTGGAATTTTGAGGTTTTCTTAATGAGAGCTGGGATGGCCTCTCAGTTAAGGGTATGGCTGTGGTCAGAGTGCCTGGGTTTGAATACTGGCTCTGCCATTTACTAGCTGTGTGGTCTTAGACAAATTACTTAATCTCCCCTTCCCTTAGCTTCTCCATTGCAATGGTATTAATAACAGCACTTATATCAAGGTTTATCAGTTGAGTAGTGCCTGGCATATTGAAGTACTCAGTATGTGTTAACTACTTTTGACTGTGATTTTATGTACAGAAAAGTCAGCTTCTCACATCTTTAAAAAGACAAGGTCTTCCCCATCATAATTATACATTTACTTCTTCCTACCATTTAGCTAAAGACTTCTGGTGAGAGCAATTCTGGGCTTACTGAGCCCATTTTTCCCTGGAAATGGTATAGAGGTTTTAAGAGCTGCAGTTATTATAGCTTCCTGAATACCAGTTATGTGGTCTTCCAACATTTCCCAAGTAAGGTAAGGGCCCAGTTAGGCTGGTAGAATTTTTGGAAACCTTAAAAGCCTTATGATGCACTCTGCTATTATAGAATTCAGCATAAAGGAACAAACTTCTCAAGTTTATGTAGACTGTACCTCTGTCCCTACTATACTGTCTTCTCTAATGCCCTCCCAACTCGGCCCCTTGCTCACATCATAGCAACCCTCCTCCCATTATACCCAGCTAGGGCCATTATCTAGAGCGACAAGGTTGAAGGGGGATTGGGAGAGTAATTTATCTTTCTCTCCATTTTGTGCTCTTCATAGCCTTAGAGAGCCTTTGGCATCTTAAACCTAGAGTGCCTCCCACTAAGTACTGCAAGTTACCATGAGCACCCAGCATGTAGATGGCTATTGTATCAGTCATCTCCTTGTTTTACCACTCACACCAAAGCAATCTAAGTCTCTGCTATATAGAAATCCTAGATACTTCTGGGAAGGAAGTTACAGTCTTCTACTTCTGTGAGCCATAATTACAGAGTGAACTGTATGAGGACCCTGGGCATAAGGAGAAGAGGGAAGGGCCCCTCGAGAATTAGAGCTGGGTAATAGATGTAGATACTCACCATGAAGGCTTCTAACCAAGTTAGATAAAGAAAACAAGGTCTGAGGGAAAACTTCTTTATCATTTGTCTCTCTACCTAGATAGATATGTTTTTTTGCAAATTTTTTGAAAGTAAATTACAGATGATTTGACATTCTACCCCAGTTACTTCAGTGTGCATGAGAGGCAGCTTCTGAACCAAAGGAAACACAAGAAGCCCCAACCAGAGCAGGTTTAAGTTGGGCGGTCCGCACAATTTACTCCAGTTCCATTTGAATGGTCTTTTAGCCCTCTGCCCTGGTCTTGTACTCAAGGCTCAGTATAGGTTGCTGACAAGTACCAAAACAATTAGGTAGAGGAGGAACTAGTTTCTGGTAGGATCCAGTTCTGACTTCTGATCCCAGTTGCAGGTGGATCTCTGCCTCTTTATGGGAAGCACTTGTGGGCCAAGTGTATATGTGGTTTAAGGGCAGTATCTGTGACCTTACTGTGAAAATCTTCAACATCTAGTGGTTTAAAGAAGTCTGTCATAGGACAACCTCAGCTTCTATGTTGTCCGACCAGAGAAGATGAGTCGTGGCAATTCTAATTTTGACAAGAAGAGAAAGTGTGTCTCACGGACACCTCTGAAATATCTATATGTAGACAAAAACTGGTAAGGAGCAAATACATTGTGGTAACCTGGATGTAATCCTGGAACAGAAAAACAGTGCTGGAAAAGCTAATAAGCTCTGCATTAAGTCGGGAATTTGGCTAATAATAATGTTCCAATGTTAATTTGTTATTTTTGATAAGTTTAAATTACAAAAGTTATGAGGAGCTAGGTAAATACAGGAGCTCTCTTTACTATCTTTGTAACTTTTCTGTAAATTTAAAATTACTCCAAAGCGAAAGTTTTATTTAAAAAACAAACAACATGATTATGAAGAGACAGCATTTGAGGGAGAATCCAACTCAAATGTTTTGATTTTTTAACACATGGTCTTTGTAGGAAAGCCAGAAAGAAAGGATAAACAACAGTAAGCAAATAAAGATCACCTCTAATTCCTTGACCCAGAGATAATCACTGCTGACTTCCAGACTTTTCTCTGGATAGGTAGATAGGAAGATAGGTAGATAGGAAGATAGAATTTTAGAAAATCTAGGTGGATCACATTATAATAATGGTTCCTTATCTTTTTTTTTTTTTTAAAGATAATTTATGCATACAAGAACTGGGGTGCAGGCCAGAGGTGCGGGGGGTGAGAGGATTCACCAGAGACAGAGTGGGGAGTAGAACAGGCAGATCTACTGAAATACACTGCTAAGGGGAGCAGCGGGCGAGACAGGAGAGGTCTGCTGCGCCATGTGGGTCAGCTCCCTGGCCAGCTGGCCAGGGATCGAACTTCTGCTGCAGTACACGGTGATGATCGCTTGATGGCACTTTGTCTTTAATCCCTGCACCACCAGGGAGGCCCCCCCTTATCCCTTTTTCTAATGACACTATGGTCAGCTTTCCACATCAATAAACTATAATTTTTTAATTGTTCATTTCTTATCCCTTAAATTATTAAATGAATCCATATTCTTGGACATTTATGTAACTTTCACTGTTATAAATAGTACTGACTCTACTAGTTGAAACTAAGTGTTTTGTGCATATTTGTGATTGTTTCCTTAGTCCTTAAACATGGAATTGCTGATTCAGAGGGCCTATTCATTTTTAAATCTTTTTTGTTCACTTGCCTTTCTGAGGGACTGTCCCCTGAGCCAGCCCCACAGCCATGTCTACACACTCTCTCCAACTCTGAGTCATCGTCATCATCTCTGTCTTTGCTAACTGGAAGGGCAAAAAGAATAGGAGGTTTTTGTTTTAATTTGTACTTTTAAAATAACTAGAGAGGTTTCCATTTTTTGCTTACTGCGCTTTTATATTCTTTAGCCAATTGTACAATTTTCTGTTGCTGTGTTATTTTTTATTGATTTATAGGAGCATCTGTCTGCTGGTTTCCTTTCAGAGGCAGACCTAGATGCCTAGGCCTTACCCTCACTGATCTCATTTCTCCCACTGCAGATCCTAAACCTGTCCCAGGCCCTGAAAGACAACAAGAGTCCCCTGCACCTCGTCCAGATGCCACCCGTGATTGTTGAGACGGCCCGTTCCCACCAGCGGTCTGCTAGCGAGTCCTACACACAGAGCTTTCAGAGTCGGAAGCCCTTCTTTTCGTGGTGGTAGCCCGCGAGGCAGACAAAGGCATATTGTCTGAGACTTGGCCTGGGAGGAAGCCTGGGGAGTGGATTGCAGGAAAAGCCTAAGAAGCTGGTGGAGAGCAGTGCCCTTCAGAGCCCTCCCTCTCTGCTCGCACCCTCCCTCAGGGCTTTCCCAAGCACTGGGAGAAACACAATCAGAGGGACAGTGCGTGCTTAGGGCCCCTCTGAGTGTTGGGGAAGGCTGGAGCTCCAGGCCAGTAGTCCAGATGCCTGGGAGGAGTACCTCCCTTCTAGCATCTCCTGAGGGCAGGCTGGGAAATTCCCTTCCCTCCCTGACACCCTGCTCTGTTGCAATTCCTCATTATATTCTGCATCAGAAAAAAAAATAATAACAAAAAGAAATTTAAATACTAGTAGCAAAACCCAGGCAGAATCCCCTATCCTCTCTTGTCAGAAACCTCTAACCCAGACTTATATTCGCATGGACCCAGATATTCAGGTGCCTCGCTGTCCTTCACTCCCATGGACCAATGCAGCTGAGTGACTCAGAGGACAACTGGTGACATGAAGTCCTGGGACAGAAAAAGCCACACCTTTCCTTTGGGTTTTTACCAGGTCTCTTCCCCGTCTTCCATCAGTGCAATAGTGAAAGCCTCCAAACACAGTTCTCATGGTGGGGATACTCTAGACCTCCCGGCAGTTCTGCATGTAATTGGATTGGCTCTGCTCTCTGTCCTCTTAGGGAACCAGCCTCCCTAGTCCAGGGCTGTCGCTTGCCTGTCCACTCATGCAAAGGCAGGAGGGAGGAAATTGAGGCCCCAGCTTGCAAAAGTGATTCTGTGGCCTAAGTGTATGCTGGGAGTACAGTTGTTCCAAGGATCAGTGTATCCCAGCCTTGCTTCTGTGGTCCTAGACAAAAGTGATAAGCTCTCCCAGCCCTCTCATTTGTTCCTGTTGTTTTAGAGATCCTTTCCTCCACTCTTGACTTAGGGGATCAATTCTGGGTTCTAAAGTGGGTCTTACCAAGGGCTCTAGGGTGGACATTATCTTAGATCCTTGGACTTGTTTATATCCTACCACTGCAACTTGGTGGAAGTAACAGGACTTATATTCTGCTTCCTAACTGGCGGCTTCCTTTTGCTCCCTGACTTCTTGGTCCAGGCCACTTTTGCAAGGCTTGTTGAGAAAGGCAGGGCCCACAGGAGCGAGACCTTCAGACTGTCCCCCACTGCCTCCCCAGCTCAGTGTGCATCTTCCTGCTCCCCTGGCTCTCTTCCTTCAGCTGTCCCCCTTGCCAGGTGTCCGAGCCCCTGCTACACCAAAGCAAAATATGGCCTCAGGAGGGAGTAGAGAAGATGCTCTTTGAGGATGAGGAGCAGTTGGACACTTTGTTCTGGCACCCTGCGACTGGTCAATCAGTCTTGGAAAGAGACTATCTTGAAGGTTTGAGAAACAACCAAAGAAAGGGAGTGAGGACCATGGCTGTGTGCCCTCTGCTTGCCCAGCTCTTGCCATCCAAGAGTAGAGTAGAGATGCGCAGCCTTCTTGTCAGCTGCGCCAGGTTGGTCCCCTTCTCTTCCAGCCACTTTGTCCTGGGCTTCCACCTGCTGCCAGGAAGCCTCTGGGAGCTGGTTGCACATGCTCTGTGGACAAAGGCACAGCTCCTTATCTGCCCTGCCCTGACAATCCCATTCAGCCAGCTGGGACTCTGGCCTGGGGGACCGGGTTTGTGAGCCGGCCTAGCCCTAGACTGTAGGAGCAACAGGGCTCCCAGAGGCCAGAGGGCACCACGGGTATGTTTAGCTCTCCATAGACAGCTTTACACCAATGTGTTGATAAAGCTCCCCACCTGAGTGTCAGGGGGCCCTAAGGGACCTGGTGGCTTCCCTGAGCCAAGCTGATCTGCACATTGTCCTCATCCAGACCAGCTCTGTGATGGGGAGGAAATTGGATCCCATGTTAGAGGGACCTGGTCCCAGGCCTGGCAGGTGAAAGTGCGGGGCATCCTTCCCTGAACCTTCTCCATTCTCCTTGAAGCCTGTGCTCAGGTTGCCTTGAATGTGGAGAGAACCAGGGGTCCAGAGTCCCAGGGCAGGCTTCTGGGTGACACTTGGCCTGGCCTGGCCCTCTGCCAGCCATAGGCCCTGTCCCCTATGTCAGGGAGAAGAGGCGGGGCTCAGAAAGTGCTGCTGCCTTGGTATTGTTCTAATGCACTGTAGAAATTGTATTTTAATCAATGCAAATGTATGAATAACCAGTCCAGTTCTGACCTCTGTTGTCTAGTTTTCTTTGGTGGGAGGAACACAAGGTAGAATGCAATTTCAAGGACAGAGAACCTTGTGTTTCCCTAGGGTTCCAGAGGCTATTTCCCTCTAGCAGAGGGAGATACAGGTTCTCATTTCCAAAGTGCCCAGGCTCTGAAAATCAAAAATATTTTCTAAAACCTGACCTGAACCTACACTGATATGAAACTGTTTGTAATCATCATGTATCCCAATTTGAATATTTGTTGCAGAAATACTCATCTGTTACGAAATATTCCCCTACTTAGGATTATATTGTATTTGTACTGACTACCTCCTCAAAGCCAAAATAATTCTGAGTTCCAAAATTTCTAGCTCCAAGGGTTTGGGATAAGAATGTGGACTGACTTACTTTCTTGGCCACGAGAGGGCAGCCCTGCTCTGTGTGCATCTCTGCCCCTTGGAGCATCGTGGACCACAACTCGATTTGAGCCATGTATAATGAGACCTAGGGTGGGGAGGGCAGCTGAATGTCAACGATCTTCAGGTTATCAGAAAGCTCAGATAACAGAGGAAAGCTCCAGGATGGTCTGTCCACATGCTGACCACTTCAGTGTGGGTGGCCCAGAGGGATAAAGAAGCAGCTGAGGAGCTGGCAACCACTACTTTGCTGCAGATTCATCTAACCCAGGGACCCACTGCCCACTGTGCAGGTCTTCTCCCTTTAGAGGTGGCCAGGGGCCAAGAGCCCTCTCCTGGCATCAGGACTGCCTACAGGGAAGCTTCCATTTCATATCCCAATCTGATAGCTTTTTTGAAAAAGCCAATGCACAGGGCTCTAGAGGATGGGGCGCGAAAGCATGGAGGCCAGACTTATTTTTCCTCTCTGGGAACACCCTTCCTTGCAGTGAGCTACCCTATCACTCACCCCCCTCCCACACCCTCTTGGGTATCTATTTCAGGATCTGCCCTTTCTGTGACAGACACAGTTCTTGATGCAAATATTTTTATTTTGCCACTTAAACCATAGTTTCCTTGTGCCGGCCTGAGGGGAAGGGGTGGGGAACAGGCTGCTGGACCACTGGGTGACAGTAGTGGGAGGGCTCTATGAGGAGTGGTGCGTGCTCAGGCTGAGTGCTTGACACTTGACTCCAGGGGAATATCATGCAGCCCAGCTATAGTGTTAGATTGGGAAAGGCTGAGCAGGAACAGTGGCCGTTTCCTATTCTGGTGAGGAATGGGTTCCACATAATATGCTGCTCCGTGGAAGCCTCCAGTCCTGTTCATTGCAAGCCAGTAGCAGCGGTCATTGATTTATGCCTCCATCTCTTCTTTACCTCCCCAGGCCCTTTGGCAAAAATTCCTATAATTCCTGGGGAAGATACTGCCATTCTCAGCCACTTGCCTGAATCAGTGTCTGATCTGATGGAGGTAGCTTGTGGGGCCTGGCTTCCTCCAGTTCTGGCGGATCCTGGCACTTGCCCTTCTAGAGTTCAGATACTGGTCACTGGAAGCCATCTCCGTGGCACTGCCCTGTGGTTCAGCCAGTGGAGTACAGGGTTCTGGGGTTCTGCAGGGAACAAATGTGTGATAGGCCAACATCAGCAGGAAGGATGGGAACAGGAATAAAAAGACTTTGGTCATGGTGTGCTATTAAAACTGTTCAGGGCAAAGTGAGCCAGAGTTCTGGTCTTGTCTCTGCCTTCTGAGAGCGACATAACTGGGCAAAGCTTTCAGAGTTCTGTAAGAACTGGACTAGATCAGGGTGTGTAACACTCAACACTGCTCCAACTTCCTCTTCTTATACTCATGGCAAACATTATTAATCAGTCATGATACCAGACTGGAGGAACCAAGTATCTTTAGCAAGGTGTTCACATAGTGATCATTAATTGGAGTTAGCACAAGCCATAAAGCTGATTTGCTACCCCTGGGCCTGATGATCTCAGAAGGCCTATTCAGGTCTAATGATCAAACTGTAGGCCCAGAGAGGGCGGCTAGGGGAAGGCACCCACAGTGATGGTTTTGGCTGTGTGGTTCAGCTCCATCTCTTGGGGATGCTGTTCCAGAACTGACAGAGATCTAAGCAAAGTATGGATTACTAGGGTAAGTTTATAGTTTCTCAGCAATTTTTAGCCCTTGATGCCACTATAGGATTTTCCTGTCTTCTCTGTAATTTCTTAACTAGGAATTTAACTAGGCTTACCTTTGAGTGTCATCTGTTCTACAGCAGGTATATGCAATGTTTTTCTTTCAACCAATACTCACTCCCGCCTAGCTGAGAATCATTGAAAAACGAGGTACACTGATAGACCTGGGCACCCCTCCCCATGGGAGTTCCCAGGATCCCATGACTCCAGTAGTAACAGAAGTCTTAAGTGCCCCCCATGGTAGGCACTGTTTGGGCCACACCGCAGCCCCAATGGTAGGTGCTTTACAGTGAGGCTAGCCCAGTACCTCAGGCCACATAGCCAAGACTGGAGGACTGACTGGGCATTATTAGTGCTGTCTTTCCCTCAGCCCTCCAGATCCAGGAACCTACTTGAGTCGGCTGCAGTGGTGGACAGAGTGGCCCAGAGGCTTCTGTCTTGGGGGCCTTTTCCTGCGCAGCTTCCTCAAGGCCTCTGCTACCCGGTGGTCCCCGGCACACTCCCAGATGATCTGTGCACGTTCCTCAGCCAGCTGGTCTCCACTGCGCTGAAATAGGCCCTGGATCTGCAGCAGTTCAGCGTCCTGGAAGATGTTGGCTGAGGCCTTTTTGCGGCCCCGGGCCTCAGTTGGGGCCTGCCAAGGAGGTGGCTCACTCACTACAGAGGCTGGGGTGCCCATCTTGGTGCTCTGAGGAAGGAAAGCATGGGGAGACATCAGCAAGCTACAAGCCCTTCCCAAATTTGGGGGTTCTGGTGCTTCTATTCTCCAAGAGCCTAAAGGAGAGTAAAGTCTTGACTTAAAATCAATAATTTCCCTGGGCACCTTGAGGAAATAATAATATGAAGTGTTTAAGTGTTCAACACGTGTATTAAGAGCCTGTGAGGTAAGAAGGGTTTAGCCTCACTTTACAGATGAAGACATTCCACTCAAAGAGGTTAAATGACTTTCCCACTGTCACAAAGTCATGTGGGCATGCACAGCTGGCAGCAGGACCTGGGGCTGTTGTCTCTACAGTCCCTGCGCACCCAGGACACCCCAACCTAATGGCCTTATGTTAGGTTATGCATTTAACAAGTGTCAGGTGCCACTGTGAGAGTAACATGGGTGAAATGTGGCAACGTGAGGAAACCAGGCAACAATCCAGATGTCTCCATAGGTAAGGCCCAAGCTCTGTGTGCAGAAGTAAGAGAGGGGTTATATATGTGGGCTACCCAGGTTGGGATCCCAGCTGTGGCTGCCATCACCACTTACTGGCTGGGTGCCCCTCCATATTCCAGCTATTTCCTGTATAAACTTGTCATCTGGTACGAATACCTACTTCATAGGACTGCTCTGAGGACTGAGTGAAGACGCAGTATTGAGAACAGCGCTCTGTGTTCTGTTTTTCCATCTAAAATAGATGAGTCATCCCACCTATTTTCAAGGCTGGGATGAACCAAGTCCATATAATTTGCAAACACAGTATGAAATAGCACCAATCAGATCTAACCAGTCCAAAGCACCAGAGAGAAGTGAGGGAGGAAGGTGGAGAAGAAAAGGCTATGGGGTTAGAATAAACTGTCATGGGCAGAGGCTGAGATTTATAAGTGCAATAAAACTGTCAGTGCCCCCCATCATCTTCAGGAAATGAAAAATTTCTCCTTTGACTTCAGATAGTTCACTTTGAATAACATAGGCATGAGAGGCTTATTGCTTCCCTTACCCTAGTCTCCAGTACAGCCTGAAAAAGCTTTGGGAAAATAGACTTTGACATTATGCACAATTGGGTTTGAATCCCAGCTCTACCACCTTCCTAGCTGTGACACTGGGCAAGTTTCTCAATCTGAACATGCTTAAGTGTAAAATGGAGCAGGATTATATTAAGGATTAAATGTGGTACCAGGTACCAAATAAGAGCAAATGGCTACTTTTTGGCCTACTTGACTTTTGAATTTGGGCCAGGGATGTGAGATGGACCTGCCTTTTCCTCCAAGCATCCTGGTCTGATCAGCTGAGGCTCTGCTGGGTTCCCTCCGGCCCCACAGCCTCACAGCCCAGGGGGTGGCGGGAAAGGCTTGGTTGCTAACCCAGAACTCATGCCACAACTAGTTGCAGAGATAACCTGTCAACCAGCTAGTGGCTTTAAAAGGGGCAAAATAAAAGTTAAAATATATTTAAATTTAAAAAGTACATACTCTCTGTAAAACATGCAGTGTGGAATTTTATAAATAAAAATTTCCTATCCTAAAGCCACTAGCAGAAGTAACCCTTGCTTTAACCTGTTTTGTACTTTTGAGAATTTGAGTCATCTCTTCATCCCGGGCAGACTCTCCAAATACGATTATCCTTCCTTTGCCCCGGCCTGCCCTCCACATCCCCGTAGCCACTTCCCTTATTCCAATAATTTCCACGCACCCTGTCCCAGTTTCTAAACCTATCATGAAAACTCCATTTTAAAAAAAAAAAAGATTTAATAACTAAAATCTGCAGAAGACTTTCAGATAAACCAACTTCATAAAAATAGTGCTTTTTATCTGGAAAATGGGAATGTTGTAATCTACCTGTCCTTAGGCACTCCTATGGCAATCCGGTCACTAATGTTTGGTACTTAAACCTCCAGAGCTGGATGATATAGACTGAGACCAGAAAACTGCTTAACACCTTCAGGCTGACACATAAATTAGAGCTACTATGGGGTGTTTATTCTGTATCAACATGATACTGCATAATCATCCAAACAATTCCAGGCAGAGGGGCAAAGGGAAGCAGAAACACAGGTAAGTGCCAGAGGCTCAGATAGGCTAGAACCTGGTCCAAGTGACCACATGCAGCCAGTGCTTTGAAACCACCCAGCTGCCTTTCTAAGCAGTTCAAAGCACATCTCTTCACACCTCTTCTGAGAGGTGTCCTTCACTACTGCTACCCAATTCACAAAAGGGGAAACCTGTCAAGAGAAAGGGAAGAACAATGAATTATCCCACATGTGAGGCAGGGGTGGAACTGTGGAATTTCTTTTAATATTTTTGCTAGCATAAGAGTTGTTTAATGGCTGACAGGCCGCCCTAGCCTTGAACATGCGGCATCCTGAAGAGGAAGATCCCCAGCTTCCACAAGGAAATGTAGACCTGCAGCCCAGCCCCGTACACAGAGTGCTGGCTTATGAGTCAGAGAACTGGGTTTAGCCAGTCTACTACTCACTGGCTGAGAGGCCTCAGGCACTTCACAGGCCTGTTTCCCTCTCACTTCAGTAAGAACAAATGGGTGCTCCCGGTCTCTGAGCGTGTGTGCCCATATTAAGCGTGGATGATTCCATAACAAGGCTAGGTCTGTATGGAAGCAGGGATGAATTTGCTTGTTTTCCAGGGCCTAGGAGCAACATGTGTGAACAGGTCTGGCCATGTCTCCCCAACCAGTGGCTCCCCTTTTCCTTTACTTCCCTGGAGGCCAGATACTTTTGCCAGTGTGGGCTATATGGTTCGGATCAGATAGAAGAGCTCACTGCTCTAAAGCACTCTAATGATCTAGGCTGGCTGTGGTCAAGCCGGGGCTGGCGGGAGAAGGGGTGCTATCTTTTTCAGACTCAGGCAACTTCACTCTCGGGAGAGAATAGCAGGATCTAGCAGCAGTAGCTGCCTCAGGGATGGAATGATTTTGATGGAGCCTGATGTCCCAGAAAGTGTCACCCACCTCTGCCAGAGCTGCAAAGCCCTGCTTCCAGCCACAAAGTCACAGTGAGTTAGAATGCACCAACAAGAGGTCAGCTAAAGCCGTCTGAGCCTTCAGTCTTATTCAAACCCTCCACGAACCTGAGAATATCTTGATACCTCTAGATTTTGAGGGCGCTCACTCCTGACACTCATTGGAGTAAAGCTAGGGAAAAAAATTCATGGATTTCACATAGGATTAGATAGAAAACAGGGAAAACACAATCAAAATGCTTTCATTATCAGAAGAAACTTTCCCTGTCTTATTCAATGTGTTCAACAGTTCAATAGCAACTTTCCCCTAATTTCCTGGACAAGATCTGAATCCAGGAAATCAGCATATACTTGAACAATGGTATTTTCTAAAACTAGAAAATGAACCTTAAGGCTATTAAAAGAATAAAAATGGATCTTTCATTTGAGAGATGGTATAAAAGAAGAAAAGCATGGGTCTATGAGCAAATAAAGGGTAATTGCAAAATACTTCAGTTTGATAACAAACTAGGTTAAAAATGAACCCCCAAAGTAAATACCAAATATTGAAAATGACAAAGTTCAACTTGCTTTAAGCAGACAATAAATGAACTGTAGAACTCTAATGAAGAAATATAGCTTAAAAGTGACTCTCCATGCACATGAATTTTGCAATGTTATAAAAACGGTGCACAACTGAGCATCCGAAGTCGATTCAGACAGCTATTCTCACTTGATCTCCAGGAGATGCAGGTAACCATGAGAGGCAGAACACACTTGTGTGAACTGGGCAGCAATGGTTTCCTCACTCAGTTCACCCTCCTGGGAAGACCCTGCTGATAGTAATAGTCTCTGTAACCAGAGGCTAAGGGCCCTTAGAATAAGATCTGGAGGCTTTGGCCCAAGGCCCAAATCAACACTTGTGGCCCTGGCCTGCTTCCTGGCACAGACATGCCATTGGACAGCAGCCAAAATCTATGGTTCTCCAAGTGGGAGGCCCAGTCCAAATGGCTACATAGGCCCTCCCATTCCACAGGGCCTAGCTTTGGCCAGGGTGCCTGAGAAAACATATGTAGGCCTCTAAACTTGTGCCCTGAGAGGTAGAGAAAGGAACTGGGTCCTTCACCCAAACCAATTCTGAGATATGACCTGAAATAAACTGCTACTAGATCTAGGAATAACTTCTCAAGAATTCAAGAACTCTGAATTCTGAATTCTGGCTGTGCCACTGATAAATTGAGTGACCTTGGCAATGCCATTTTTCCCCTGTCTCAGTTTGTATATCATTAAATGGTAAGAATGAGCCCTTAGGGGGAAACAGGAGATAAAGTGTGAAAGCATTCATCCTGGTACATGATGTCACATCATGAATGAATGAAGGGACTATAGAATCATTGTCATTTTCCTCACCACCACCATGAAATGCCCTCTAAGGGGGTCTTCACCCTTGGGAGAAGAGGGCAAAGGGAGATGGATTAATCTGTGAACTGTTAAATCCTAGCTGCCACTGAAGGAGCTTGAGGGTGTCAAGTGCAGACGGCACAGATGGATAATGTCTTCAAGCCTCACAATATCCCTGTGAGCTGGTAGTATTACACACCCACTTTACAGATGAGAAAGCTGAGCTCAGAAAGGTTAAGTAGTAACTTGCCCAAAGTTACTGGTAGGTATGAAGCTGGTATAGGAACCTGGGTGGTCTGATCCCAGCACCTATCCTCTCAACCATTGTTATTTTTGTTTCTGCCAGATGGCTGATGAGGTCTTCAGGGGATGGAAGGACCCAGAAGGCTTTGAAGCCTCTAGGAGCCTGCTATATGCTGCGGGTTTTGGAAGGCGCAGGGATTTAAAGTCAGGCCTCCCAAGCAAGCCTTGATTCCCTCGGCACGTCCACAGCTCCGCGGGGAGTTGATTACTCACCACGCTGAAGGACAGCACCGACAAGACCTCATCCAAATCCGGATGGGGCAGGCTCAGATGCGCCCACCCTACCCGCTTCCACGGCCTTTCAAATAGGCGGGCGCAGCTCTGGGCTTCCTGCCGCGAAGGTGCTCACCAGGACCGGGCATTGTTCACGGGCAGGACAGGAGCTCGGCAGGAGGGCATCCTAGCCGAGGTCACACGGCGACACCCCCAACCCGAGTCGGCCCCGGACCCCCGGGGCTCAGACGCAGCAGCTTCGCAGAACGACGGGCCCTTGGCGGCTTGGGTCCCGGCAGCACCCCGGATCTGACAGCCCGCTCGTCCGACCCCACGCACGCGAGCCGGGCCACCGACTACGTACCTGGCTGCCCGAGGTGGGCCACCCCGGTCCCCGCCACGGCTCCCCGGAGAAAGCGCTCCCGGCCCGGAACAGCCAATCCTCGGCCAAGACGCGCAGAGCGCTCGGGTGCGAGCCTCCAAAATCGAACGCGGAGATTCCGTGGGCCAATCAGCGGCCGCAGAGGGGCGAGGGGCGTGTCCCGTCCCCGCCCCCTGGCCCCCGCCGGCCGCGAGACCCGAGAGCGAAGGTGCCCCGCGTCCAATCAGCGGCCGAGAAGCGGGGAGGGGCGTGTCCGCCCCGCTCTCTTCCTCCCGCCCCCCGCCGCCCTCGCGCGGCGCCCGGAGGCGCCCCCTTCTGTGACGTCAGTCCCCGGGGAGCGCGGTTTCGGCGGCGCTGGAGCCGGGCGGGGCCGCATTCCTGCCCAGGGGTGCGGCGGCGGGCTTCGCGGGGCGTACGTGACGCGTGCCCCTCCCCGGCTCGGGCCCGCGAGCGCAGCGCCGGGCTCCCTGCGCGTGGGGCCTCCAGGGGAGCCCTGCAGCTGCCGACCGCTCCGCCCGACGCCGACCTCGTGGCTCCAGCTCGGAGGCCAGGAAGGAGCAGCGCGGTGGTCAGAGCAGACTAAGTGGGCGTGAGGCTTGGATCAGTTTTACCGTCCTGGACGAGATACCTAAGCGAGACAGTGTTTGCAAGGTTTTATTCATTCATTCTACAAAGACCCTTTCGGAGCACACCTTTGTCTGGTTCTTTGAAAAGTAATGAAGAGAAGAAATCTAAAAGCCCTTGTCTTGGTGAGCCAACAGCCTGATGTTAAAACACCTAGAACATTTCGTTGTCATTACAGTGTGGTAGTGCTGTAAGAGGTGAAATGGAAGAAACTAACCCCTTCTGGGAAGTCAGAAGTAACATTTAAAGTGAGTGGTGAAGGAGGCGTTGGGGTGGCTCCAGGAGGAGTGCATGTGCTAAGGACGGAGGGTACCTGGACTCAGGGGGACTGAAAGGAGGCCTGGAGCAAGGCTGGGAAGGGGGGGAGTGGTGGGGACATAGAAAGTAGAGATTTCTACTGTGGAGAAGTTTCCATTGGATCCTCTGACAAGGAGAGCATTGTATGTGTTTACCTAACAGACATTTTATACTTGCTATGTTTCAGTAATGCCAGTTAGCACTTTACAGACATCACCATGACAAACATCACATGACAAACATCACAAACCATGACAAATTTGTGTTCTAGAAGGTCACTGTGCAGCTTGGAAGCTGGATTGGAGGGAGCAGGATGGATGCAAAGTGTCTAATAGGTTAGACTTCCACGATGACCTTTGTAGGCATTTTGCTTTAATTCCTCTTCCATTAAAGTTCTGAGAGAAGGAGTTTTCATGAATCGCTTTTTGCAAGGTGGAGGGAATATTTGGGAGCTGTTCTTCCTTGTCTGATGGTCTCTAGTTCCTCTGTCCTGCACAAAAATTTCAGCAAGTTCTTTGCTATTAATTAAAAGGGCTTCACTAGCAATTTCCCTTTGCTTTTCCTGGAATTTTGGGGAATATTGAAAAGAACCAAAAACTCAACAGTGTTCATCTCCAGTAGAAAGTATTACTGCAAAGCCTTTCAGCCAGCTGCTTGGCTGAGGAGGGGACTGCGCAGGTTCCTAAACCAGCAGGCTGTCTTCTGAACCAGGGCCTCCCTAGTCCCATTCTAATCAATAAGAAGGCTAAAGGCTTAGCCTATCTTGGAGAGAAATGCTTGGAGTGCCTAGGGATTCTGACACCCTGAGCTCAGATGAGCATATACCAGGATAGGAATTGGGAACTTGTGACTTCTAGGTCAGATGTGACTAAGGCAGGGTGGAGAATATCTGGTGTCTCCAAATATTTTTGCAGGCATGTGACCATGTCGGCTTACCACACAGTGGAACTAGTTCTTTTTGTTACAGCTTTATGATTCAATGTTTCTGATGAGAAGATGGGAGCATATGGGATCCACAGAATGCATCTGGATTCGTCCCCAGTAGGGCCCTCAGAGAAGGACCACTCTGGAGATGGAGCCTTGGAATAATTCATGGAAGATTTGGTTTTATCAGGGTGAGGTGAATGAGGAACACTCCATAGGTGGAAAATTTAAGGGGACACCAAATTGCATCAAAATACTTATCTTGATTACTTGATTATTAGTACTCAAAATAAATGTTAATGTAATAGTTTAAAAAATCAAAATTAACTCATAAAATCCATGGTGAACAAAATATCAACATTTAAAATAAAGACAGGCTGTTTGTTTTATGACCCTGCCTCATTTTGTGACGGGAAGTCATTTCCAATCAGCTATTGGTTCTAGGCAGCCTCCATCGCATCCCCAGCAATTGGCTTTAATGAGGTTTGACGTGGTCATGGTGTGTGAACAGATTGGGCAACACAGGACTGTATTTATGGCCATAATTTATTTTAAATTGTAGAGCATTTATCCATTTTTCCATTTGCTTCAAGATACGGAAAGATAAATTTTTAAAAAGATTTATTTATTTATGCATACAAGAACTCGGGTACAGGCCAGAGGTAGGGGGTGGGTGAGAGGATTCACCAGAGACAAAGTGGGGAGCAGAACAGGCAGATATACTGAAATTCACTGCTGAGGGGAGCAGCGGGACAGACAGGAGAGGTCTGCTGCATCATGTGGGTGGCTTCCTGGCTGGGGATCGAACTCATGCTGCAGAGGCTGCAGATAGCTTCACAGTGCTGAGACTTAACCCCTTGAGCCACTGGGGAGGCCCTGGAAAGATATTTTGAGAAGTGCATATAGGGGTGTCCACTTTCTGAACTCTAATATGGCTCAGAAGGTGCTGGTTTTTAGGGGAACAGAGCCTAGAAAAGGGGTCCTAATTGTTCAAGCTAAGGCAAATGGCTAAACTTCTCTGCCTTTCTATTTTCTCATCTGTAAAATGGGAACAATCATGCCCACCTTTCAGCTTGGCTGTAAGTGTGAAGTGAGGGATGCAGGCAGAGCTTAATGCTCCTTGCAGAGCTTAATGCTCCTTGCTCTGTATGCCAAGCCAGCCTTTAACTCCTTCCCTCTCTACCCTGCAGGAGTTGTGTACACAGCTGGACAGTTACAAATGGCCTCCCATGGGGTTTGTTTCCATGGATTTGTTGCTGCCTGTCCTGTTCTGGGGACAGCAGAGAGAAGTTTTACACTCAGCCAACAACAGTGGGACTCTTAGTCAACTCTGTTTCTCTTTATTCATTTATTTATTTATACTTTATTCATTTATTTATTTATTTATTTATTTATTTATTTTTATTTATACATGCACTGGGTACAGTCAGAAGCGCGGGAGGGTGAGAGAATTCACCAGAGTCAGAGCGGAGAGCAGAGCAGGCAGACTGGCAAATACACTGCTGAGGGGAGCAGCGGGCGGCAGGAGAGGTCTGCGCGCCATGTGGGACCCTCGCCGGAGGCCGGGGATCGAACCGGCGCTGCGGAGGCTGCGGGCAGCTTCGCAACCCAGCGCTCAACCGCTGCGCCATCGGGGAAGCCCCGTTCTCAACTTTAAAAAAAAAAAAAAAAAAAAAAAAAAAGCTCCCTTAGGATAGTACATAAGGTGATTTACTACTCTTTTCTGAACTTACAACCTGAACAGAGTGAAAATAGCAGTCCTATGGACAAATGGTACATTGGAGAGGAAAAAACCATATATATACATATATATATAAACACATGTGCACACACATACACATACAATCATGTAGATTAGAATTAAAGGTCAGTGTTGTAATCTTCTTGAGATTCCATAACAAAAAGTCATAGACTGGGTGGTTTAGCAACAAAGTTTTTTCTCTAGTTATGGAGGCCCGATGAGTCCTGTAAAGATTTCTCCTTTTCTAGATGGGGCAATGCTCCGCTTTGTCAGCAGGGGGAGCTGGCGGGACACTGTAGGAGAACGTTCTCTCCCGGGTTCCGGTGTTCTGCTCTCACCTGGCTGGGCTCCGCGCTTGGGCGGCGTCAGTGCTCACTCCCACAGCACACGTAGCTTCTCCAGTGCCAGGCTCCTGCGGTATGGGGGGCTGGGAGCCTGGGTCCAACTGCACGTGGCAGCCAGCAACTGCCCGGTGCTAGCAGCTCCCCCAGGGTCCCCTTGGGTAGCTTTGTGAAAATTTCTCAGGTGCAGTAGCTCCCTGTACGTGATACTCCCCAGCATCCCTGCTGCAGATTTCTATCAGTTCGATCAATGCAGCACCTCGGGGACTTCTCTGCCGTCCAGTGAGTCACAACCATGTCCTCTCTAATCAGGTCTGAACCTCTGATCTGGTGGGAGGGCGGGGGAAGAGCACTTTTTAGGTGTCTGCTCCATGTATCTTCTCTCCCTTGTTCTTTAGGATGCTCGTTAACTTCTTGTCAACCAGTTTCTCAGCATTCCAAGCTCCTGTTATAGTAAATAATTCCTTATGTTGAAATTTCCCTGTTCAAATTACTGTGGTTTCTGCCCTGGATTGGCTGGTGCAGTGGAGGATGGCATGGAGGGTGAAGAAGGAAGAACCTCAAGTGAGAGCAGGTTTTTCTCTTATAACCCAGCGATACATTGAGAACCAGCGAGCCAGGTACCAAAGCTCTTTTGGAAAAAACATTGGCAATAAAGCTACTCCTTATGCAGGCCAAACATTTTATATGTCCTTTAGTTCTTACAGAAGCCCTCTGAGATGGGGCCATTGCTGTTAATCTCACTCTGCCCACCAAGAAACTGAGGTTAGGAGATTTGCCGAATATCACACACGTTCTGACTGCAACTGCTGCAGAACAAAGCACCCCTAATTTTAATGGCATAAAACACCTGTTTTATTATGTTCACAGGTTCTATGGGTCAGAATGTTTTAAAATATACCTAGGATTTTGGTTTTATTAGGAATGTACATATAGGGGTGTCCGTTTTTCTTTTGGCCCTGAACTCTAATATGGCTCAGAAGGTGCTGGTTTTTAGGGGAACAGAGCCTAGAAAAGGGGTCCTAGTTGTTCAAACTAAGTCAAATGACTTAACCTCTCTGCCTTTCTATTTTCTCATCTGTAAAGTGGAAACAATCAAGCCAACAGCCCAGGAGCTGACTACCACTGAACAATAATCTGTTACCCATAGTGCCCAAGGAGAAGGGGGGAAGCACAGGGTCACTCAGGAGGTGGACAGAGGAAGGGGAAGGTGTGCACATGAGCTTTTATTATAATTTTTGCAGGAAGAAATGGGTGAGGCAGAGTAGGCAGACTGGACAGGTTTAGGATTGACTGTTTGGATAATTGCAGCTGGCTGTGGGCATAGGGACTGTCTCTAGTTGTCTGGGACCTGGCCAGGGATCGTCAGGGCAGCTGAGTATTGCCTCCTGGAGTGGCAGGGTCAGCACAGAGCAGGTGGTTAGGAGGATGTGCTCAGAATTGGTGGGTTTGCATGTCAAATGTATTCTTTTTTAAAAAGATTTATTTATTTATGCATACAAGAGATGGGGTACAGGCCAGAGGTGCAGGGGAGTGAGAGGATTCTCCAGAAACAGAGTGGGGAGCAGAACAGGCAGACTGACTGAAATACACTGCTGAGGGGAAGCAGCGGGCAAGACAGGAGAGGTCTGCTGCGCCATGTGGGTCAGCTCCTTGACTGGGGATTGAACTCCTGCTGCAGTGACTGGCGATAGCTTGATATCACTGTGTATTTAACCCCTGTGCTACCAGGGAGGCCCCTGTTATAGTGCTATTGCAAGAACCAGAAATCTGTTTAATTTAGCTCAAGCAAAGAAGCGGGGAGAGGAGTTATCGTAAAGCAATAGTGAGTTTCCAGAAATGAGGTCCAGCTGAACAACCTAGAGTAGGTGGTAGGAGCTGTTATTGTCTCTCATCTTCCTTATCTCAGCCTAAATGCCAGTGATAGTTACTTTTATGTGTCAACTTGACTGGGCTTGGGAGCCAGGATATGTGATTCCACATTATTCTGGGTGTGTCTGTGAGGGTGTTTTGGGGTGAAATTACCTCTGAAAATGTAGACTGAGTAAAGCAGATTGTCTTTTCTAATATGGTGGGCCTCGTCCAGTCAGGAGCAGGCCTGCATAGAGCATAAAGGCTGACCCTCCATGGGTCTCTCTGACTGACTGAGCTGTGATATTGTTGTTGTTGTTTTTTTTTTTTTCCTTCAGACTCACTAAAATATAGGCTTCCAGTTTGCTTGTTTGTTTTTAAAGATTTTATTTATGCATACATGAACTGGGGTACAGGCCAGAGTTGCAGGGGTGGGGTGAGAGGATTCACCAGAGACAGTGGGGAATAGAAAAGGCGGATCGACTGAAATACACTACTGAGGGGAGCAGCGGGCGAGTCAGGAGAGGTCTGCTGTGCCATGTGGGTAGTTCCCTGGCTGGGGGTTGAACTCATCTTCAGAGGCTGTGGACAGCTTCACAGGTTGCGTCTTAACCCCTTGCGCCACCAGGGAGGCCCTCCTTCTAGGTTTTGGGCCTGCCAACCTTCAATCTAGACTACTCTTTCAGCTCTCCTGGGTCTCCATCTGACTGCAATTTTTGGGACTTGACAGCCAATTTCGTGCAATAAGTCTGACTTTCTGTCCACCCCTCCATCCCTCCATCTGTCATCTGTCATCTATCTACTATCTCTGTCTTTTGATGACTTTTCATTAGATCAGCCTCCTTTCTCGCCCCTTTTCTCTTCCTATTTCCTCTTCCCTGCTCCTTCCTCTTCTCTGCAGACCAGCTTCCTCTGTCTACTCATCACAAATTTGCCTCATGCACTAACTTTGATTACCCAGCACTGACTCCAAACAGAGATGACCATTTAGCAAATTCTAGAAGGACTCCACTAGCCCCAGCTTGGATCAGAGTGGAGAAGGAGAGGTTAGGGTAGGATCTCATAATATAAACCTACCATTGCTCTCCAGAGCCACCACTCCAACAGAGGCTGTGGGTGGGGGTGGTGAGTAGCATGGAAGAGGCAGGTGGGCTCCCCAGGCGTTTCAGCACTGCAGAAGGGAAGCCCCTTATTGCTTCTCTTCATCCCCAAATGCCGTCATGGTGGCCATCTTGGCATCTTCCTGATGGGTCAGAGCAAGATCCCCTGGGGGGTCTCTAGTGGCTCCTGTGACTTTTGGTCTCTTTGGTTATGGCAGATGTGTCCTATTCTACCTGCTGAGTTAGGAGGGGGGATTTCTTGGCAGAAGAGGACCTGGGTGGGGAAAAATCTCCATGACTCATCACATCCTTAGGAAGCCCGAGTGACAATGGGAGGTTGGAGACCACATTTGCTTTTGCTATGTGGTTAGAGTGAGTAATGTCTGAATCCTGTGAGATGGACCTAAGGGGGGAGAGTTCACGATTAAAGGAGACTCAGGGAATCTAAGGCAGTGCATCTAGTAGTGCATCTAGTGGGCTGCAAATCTAAATTTAATTCCTAACTTAGCCGGCTGTCAGTGTTGATAATGAATTACTGTATCGCAATATTGTTGCAAGAATTAAGGTGACAGGGCCTCCCCAGTGGCGCAGCGGTTGAGCGCTGGGTTGCGAAGCTGCCCGCAGCCTCTGCAGCGCCGGTTCGATCCCTGGCTGCTCCCTGGCCACCGGAGGAGGGTCCCACATGGCGCGCAGACCTCTCCTGCTGCCCGCTGCTCCCCTCAGCAGTGTACTTCGGTCCTTCTGCCTGCTCTGCTCCCCGCTCTGGCTCTGGTGAATTCTCTCACCCTCCCGTGCTTCTGACTGTACCCAGTGCTTGTATAAATAAATAATAAATAAATTTAAAAAAAAAAAAGAATTAAGGTGACAGAGGATATATACTCAGCAAGGAAGCAGCCAGGACCAGCCCCTGAGGTCCACTCCTGCTCCAGCCATGGTGGGACAGGACAGGGAGTTAGAACAAACATCCTTTCTGGGGCACTGTAGAGGCAGGAATGGACACTGAGCAGGTTTTCTAATCCAGCAGACTGGGTAAAGGAGGAGTCAGAGTCCTCAGTGGTTTTTGCAGGTCTTTTATTTAGATTTACCAGGCATATGGCAGGCAGGGGTGCTGGGGGGCTGGGAGGCTGGTCTTCACTCTATCTGGGCTCTCCGGCCTTCTCTTGGCTTCTCTGCTCTTCCGTTCGTTCTGCTGCTTCTCGGCTTCTGCTGGCATCCCCGTGACGCCGCCCTTAAAAGCCCAGTCTTAGCCCAGGTGAAGCCCATCTACCTGTGCCCACACCCTACTCCAGGTGCCGGCCATCAGGCATGCATTCAGGACCGCAAGGATCCATCATCTATCCTGATGGCGGGAGGGCAGAAAAGCCTGACATTTTTCCTTACCCTACAGGCACCCTCCTGTATCAGGGGAAGAAATGAAACAATATATGCCGCGGACCAGCACAGCAGTAGACGATGAGGCCGTCTCAGGGTTGAGAGACTGCGCAGGGTGGTCAGGGATTCGGTTAAAGAAATGACAAACAGACACACTTCAAGAGTGAAAATCTGAGTGTAATTTTATTTGAGTTGGTGACCAGTATATATATGTTTCTAAAAGCATAGGAATGGCGAACATCAGTGAAGAAATCAGCTTGCTTATAGGTTTAGCTTATCATTGACAGGGCAGTGATTTACATCTGGACCCAGGCGCATTCCTAAGTAGTTAGGCTATTAATTTTTCTTTTTGTTTTATATGATTACTTTTTGTTTTAACTACTCACTATTACTATTAATTAACACAGGTGAATTTTACTTTTCACAATGTAATATTTTTATCATTTAGATTAATACTAACAAGGCTAAGTATACAACAGAGAAATTATTAAGCTAGCAGTTCTATTAATACACAGAGTTTAGTAACGTTTCATTTGAATCAGCCTAGTTATTAGATTTTGTATGTTCTTTTTTAATCGGCAAACCAATGACCTTTTAAACAGAGAAAGAGAAAAGATTTTAGAGAGACAGTTGTATTAGAATAAAGTTTGTGGGTCTAGAGAAGGTGAGATAAGTTTCCGAGCGGACAGCATTCCTGTAGTGGCTTCTGGTGGTCGTTATCTTTCAACAGGTTTCCGTCTTATCTATGTCTTCAGGCGGTTTTTTGCTGTTCTCCTCCTGCGCGCTGGTTGCCCAGCCGGACCTAGGGATTCCTAGAGGTCACTGCAGGAGGAGGTGCAGCAAGTATATCTTCAGGGGGTTTTGCTGTTCTCCGCCTGCGCGCTGGTTGCCCAGCCGGACCTAGGGACCGTGGCGCAAGCCATTAGCCCTAAGGGTCACTGCAGGGGGAGGTGCAGCAAATATACACAGGCAGGCTCCCTGAGTGCAGATCTCAGAGGGCTATGGAAACCACTCCCCTTCTCTTGCCTGGCCCCCTGCCCACAGACCATTCACAAAACTGGGATAATTCCTTTGGCTGTCACTTAGGGGCAGTCCTCCAGGGTCTTGCCCTCTCCCAGGTCGAGACCAAAGTCCCAGCTATATGCCATGCTTAGAAAGCAAATATTTGAATTCTATTTTCCACTAGCTATGTGACATCGGGTAAGCCACTGTAGGGTAAAGAAAATATCAGGCTTTTCTGCCCTTCCGCCATCAGGATAGATGATGGATCCTTGTCCTGAATGCATGCCTGATGGCGGGCACCTGGAATGGGGTGTGGGCATAGGTAGATGGGATTCAGCTGAGTTAAGACTGTGCTTTTAAGGGCGGCGTCACGGGGACGCCAGCAGCAGCAGCAGTAGCAGCAGCAGCAGCAGTAGCAGCAGCAGCAGCAGCAGAAGTAGAAGTCGAAAGCAACAGCAGTAGAAGCCGAAGCAGAAGCCGAGAAGCAGCAGAACGAACGCTAGAGAGCCCAGATAGAGTGAAGACTTGCTGGGGGGCCTCCCAGTGCCCCAGCCAGCACCCCTGCCTGCCATATGCCTGGTGAACCCCAATAAAAGACCTGCAAAATCTCACTGGGGACTCTGACTCCTCCTTTACCCGGTCTGCATGGGATCAGAGAACCTGCACTGTATCCAGTCCTGACCTTACAGCCACCTACCTTCCCTATGCCTTCATTTCCCCATTTTAAATTAGAGAAGGGAAAAAAAGAAACAAGAAACAAAGAAAAAAAAAGTCAGATGTTTCTCACAGGCCCCATTTCACAGGGCTATTGTGGCAGGTAAATGAGACAAGCACATAAAGCACCTGGCACAGTGCCTGGCACACATGGTAAGTGTTCTGTGATTGTTAGTTATTACTACTGAACCACTTCCACTTTTATCCAAGGTTGACTGGCAGAGTGGGGGTGATTAACTCAAACTATCCCGGCTCGGGGTACCCAATGTCATTGGTGAGGCTCCTCTGTTCCCCAAGTATATAGTCTGCTGCGGTCTGCACACCCCTCCCCCCACGCCCCCTCCCCCTCAGGTCCCAGCAGGTCACTCCCTGGGCAGCCACTTAATGGCGTAGTCTCAGGTGCATGTGGCCTACTGTAGGGTAAGGAAAAAGGTATCAGGCTTTTCTGCCCTCCCGCCATTAGGCTAGATGACGGAACCCTTTGGTCCCGAATGCATGCCTGATGGTGGGTACCTGGAGTAGGATGTGGGCATAGGTAGATGGGATTAGACTGGGCTTTTAAGGCGGCATCACGGGGACTCCAGCAGAAGCCAAAAAAGAAGCCGAGAAGCAGTGGAACGAACGGAAGAGCAGAGAAGCAGAGAGAACGCCAGAGAGCCTAGATAGAGTGAAGACTTGCTGGGGGCTGGTAGGCCTGCCAGCCTCCCGGGCCCCCCAGCACCCCTGCCTGCCGTGTACCTTGTAATCTAAATAAAAACCTGCAAAACCCACTGAGGGCTCCAGGACTCCTCCTTTACTTGGTCTGCTGGATCATAGAAAACCTGCCCTGTGGTCTTCCTGACCCTACACCTACCTTGGTCACCCTTGGGTACTTAACCTCGGGAGCCAGTCTTACCAGCCAATGTTCTGGGTGGCTGCATATAAAAATAAGCTTCAGGAGGTACCTGTGGCTCCTGGCCTTGTCATGACTCCCAGCTTCCCCTGGGGAGCCAGGGCTGAGCTTTGCCAGAGTCAAATGCCCACACCACTTGCCTAGGCGTGGCCTCTCACCTCTGCCTCTACCAACATGCCCAGAGTCCAGGCAGTCTCAAGGCTTTAGCAAAGGCCAGGAACCACATGGGGGCTGGATTAACAAGTTCAAGAGCCACCCACCACCCAAATAGCCCTGTTCCCACTGCCTGGTGGGATCTACCTGGAACAGACCTGGAGGTGTGATGAGAGCATGTCCTGCCTCCTCACAGAGCCTTGCATGCTGAAGCCTCAGGAGTTTCCTGAGTGTTGTGCCAATGGCGTCAGAGCAAACATCAGATTGTGAGTGAGGAGACTTAAGTTCTAACCTTACCACTCACATCAATGAGCTGTGTGACTTAAGGCAAGTCACTGACCCTCTCTGGGCCTCAATTACTCCCTCTATGAAATGAGAAGCCTGGAGCCAATGATCTTTAGGACCTCTCCGAGCAAAGGCCTGTAATTGTAGCAGAATGCCAGCCACTGAGTATTTGCCAGGAAATGTTTATGTAGTAATTTAACTATAAGATTCAAAACAAGATTCTGCAGGTCCCTGTAACCATCTATTTTTTCCCTCTGCATTCTGTCTCTGTTGTTAGCTGACTCATGTCAAGTGCCAGCTCTGGGCCTGACATGTAATAGGTGTTAAGCCATTGTGTGTGGAGTCTATATATTCAGTACCTTTAAGTAGTGCAGAGACTGAAGAAAGAACAGGACCGACGCTGAGTTAGAGCTGATCATTGCATCTCCTGTGGCTACACAGTCGTCCTCCCTGCCAGCTGCCTTCCCCTCTGGGCATATTGAAAGTCAAGGCATTGGGCTCAGAGCCTCCAGCAAGCCCTTTGCTGTCCCTCAACAACAGAGGCCTGCTTTTGTTCACATAGTTCTCTTTGCCTAGAACACCCAGCAGGGCCTGCCTGGGCTTTACTGACTTGCAAGTTACTAAGCTAGTCTGCTGTTGTTTATAGATGCTGGCAGGAGTCATGGGATTCCTGAGTCAGAGACAAAGGATTTACTACTCTTGGCACAGCGGGCAGCACCAGGATCTTTGTTACTTCTCTTTCCGTTGTTCCCAAGTTTCATGGGGGCAACAGGGAGGGGCCAGGTGGATGTGACAATTGAGGGGGGTGTGCATCACAGCTGAGGAACACTGAGCCTGGGAACCCTCCTCCAGCGCCTCCTCCCACCACCACTTTGAGAGGAAGCAATAAGCAAATCTGTTCTCTGTCTGGCAGAAGACATTCCCTGATCCCTCAAAGTGGTCAGTGGGAAACAACACTGAGAATTGGCCAGGGAAGGCGCAGTCGTGGCCTTGCATTCTTGGCATAACATCCAGGCATGTGCAGGACCCGTGCGGACTATCTCTCCCAACAGGGCCTGTCCTCCATCCCTGCTTGCCAAAATCCTCTCCCTCCTCAAATGACATTTTGTTCTAGAAGCTTTCCCCAGCTCTTCCCTCTCACACACTTTCTCCTTTCCTTGTGTATAACATTCCTGGCCATCTCATCTACATCTCTGTTTTGGACCCATCACTTCCTTCCTGCCAGCAGAGCGCTTGCCTCCAGCAGGTGCTTTGACCAAATTTTGGAATTGGCAGGATCAAGGTCTTTGTGCATAGTTATGTTGTGCAGAGTCTGCTGGACCGCCCCTTGGAATGTCTTCAGGATTACAGAGGCTAAAAATATCTCCCCAAACCACTGCTTCCTTTTAAGGAGCAGGACTTGGCTTCCCAGGGTGAGGTTTGTGCCCACCAGGTGGCTCCATAGACTCAAATCTCCAAATGCCTTTTTTTAGAAGTGGGAAGTATTGTCTTGTTTGTCAGTATAGGCTCCTTACTCAGAGTATGTGTGGCATAATCCCATCATCTGCACCCCGATTCGGCCTCCAGTGTTCCTCCTAGTTCTAGCCTCATGCAAGACTGGCGCTCTGAGGGCACTGAAGATGTCCCTGTAGGGCTTGCCAAGGGATGCTGACAGAAAGCCTGAAAATGGGGTCAAAAGACCTATGTTTGAATCCCATACTAACACGAGTTATGTTTCTTTGGGCAAGTCACATAACCTTTCTGGGTCCCTGTAGAAAAGCTGAGAATATGGGGAGGTATATAGAAAAAATGCTTTGAATGTGGACCTGGAGTCAGCCATACCTAGACTCTTGTTTAAACTGCCAGCCCACTGCTCTATGTACACAGTCAACTTCCTTTACTCTTTAAGCTCTTATTTCCCCATCAGCACAGCTGCTTCAAAATAATAGCAGTTATTTTATAGAGCTGATTTAAGGCATGGACAGAACATTGAATATAAAGTGCTCATCTGGGCTTCCCTTCTGGTGCAGGGCTTAAAGACAGCCCTATCAAGCTATTGCCAGCCATGAGTTTGATCTTGGCCAGCCAGGGAGCTGACACATGGTGCAGCAGACCTCTTCTGCCCTGCCCCCTGCTTCCCTCAGCAGTGTATTTCAGTAGATCCCCTGTTCTGCTCCCCACTCTTTCTGGTGAATTCTCTCAC